>NC_059135.1:76947928-77247928 GCF_020740605.2 Lemur catta
TCCTTCTTTGAATGGCACAAACAAATACACTACACAGATTTTTCTGGTTTTAAAGGCTCCAGGCGATAACTTTATTAATTCAACCTGAAAATATCAAGCCATTAAATTTTGTCTGGGTAGAATAAATCCCTGTGGCCTCCTTTAAAGCAATGTAGGTCTCTGCTGCCCATGGGGCATATCTGTGTCCCAATCCACAAGAGATAGGACCAACAAACAAGGAATGTGCAACCTACTCTTTCTCCTTGGAAGGAAGAAAGTATGCACAGGGAAAGGGGCGGGTGGGCAGAGCCTGCCTTCCCCCTCCTGTCACTCCCCTCTCTGTCATTTTTTTCTAACTTCATTTCCTAGGCAGGCTCAGCATACCTGAATCAGAAGATATCAGGATAACACTTGTAAATTTGTGACAATCACTACAATATCCCTATATCTGAGGTGTTTTTTTTTTTTAATGCTATTTATCCACTGACACTATTGCACATTAATGCTGCATAATCTTCCAAACCTACGGAAGAATAAAAACTTTTGCCTTCTCCTAAGATTCTTTTCCAAGGTCATAAACAAGAAACCCCCCTCCATAATCAAGAGGCATTCATTTTAGTAACATCAGATGTATTCTTCTCTTTTTCCTTATCAAATAGTTACTATTCCCACACTCTTAGTTCTAAGTCTAACCCTTTTTTTCTTTCTAGAATAGAGGACAGGGGAGGGTAATGAAACATTGGAACAACTGAACACCCCTGCCCATTTTCTCCAGGAGCCTTTTGTATTCTAGCAGATCTGTGCAATCTTTTCTTTTTGTCACACAATACTGTAGGCTTAGGCCTGAAATAACTGGGAAGAGAGATGAGTATCAGAATTTCTCAGCAAGAACTAAACAAAACACACATCTTCTTTAGCATGAATTGGACTGGGGGTGGAGTGGGAGGGCTTGTAGGAAAAAGGAAAGAAGGGACTGCATTTGAATAAATATGAATATTAGATACTTTTCACAATCAGATAACTTTGAAAACTGGTCATTTTTTTAAAATCTTTTTAAGGATGTAAGCCTTAATAAAAGCAAATCTTAGCCACAAAGTTGAGGAGATCACCCAACAATAAGTTTACATGTATTTGAACTGAAAAGTTGTTAACCACGCTTTTGGTCCAAGATGTGTGAGGCCATTTAGGGGCCGTAGGGCCCTGGATATACACACAAATAAGTGTGTGTATATCTGGAGCCCCACACATAGTAATAAACACAGCTGCATTTATTTGAGTATGTGATCCCATGTACATGTAAAAACATTCAAACAAACACACTCAGCAGATTTATTTGATTGTGCAATGGGGCAATTATTCAAATAAACATCCTCAATGCAATTATTTGAATCTCACATTACATGTTCATCAATCATAGCACTAACAAAAAAGAGAGGGGAAAAACACCAAAGAATTTACATGGGAAAAAATATATGTGAAAACAACCTTATTATAGATTTTATAGGGTAGTTGAAGTTATGGCTCCATTTTTAACAATAACTCCACTATTCTGTATTCAATGACATTTGTTTTTAATGATTAATTGGTTCAGCCACTTGATCATTATATCAGAATGACCACAACTTTCAGATTCATACAATAGCAAACTTTATAAACCTGAATTGTGTAGGGATGTGAAATCTCTATATCTCAAGAGCAGAATAGTTCTTTCTCGACACCTTACATCAAGGGGACACTGGTCAAATGATTATCACTTAAATAAGCATTCTCATAAATTAAAAAAATTTTATACATGCAACAAAACATTCCTACATTTGAAGACAGTAAGAAATATCACAAGTGACTCATCTGATCATTTTATATATTAATAAATATTATGACATATATGTGAACACATCACGAATCATATTGGTGTACCAAGAGGCAACTTATGCCTCTCTTAAGTATGTACTGACATAACCTAATATACTAAAATGGGAAGGGGCATTTAGTCACTGAAATATGCATCGTGTAACAAAGATGAAGAAAATACATGGCTTGTGCCCATCATAAAAAAAGATTCAGACTGAGGCTTAGCTTTGGTTTTTTCAATTAAATTGTTAAACTGTGCACAGTGATTTTTTTTTAGAACTTGAGACATTTGTGATGTTGGCTGTTTAAATCTTTGTTACCTTCGCTGTGAATTGAAATTGTACATATTTAGTAAATCATGCAGACAAAACAAACTTTTTAGACAATATTTTTATTGGAGAGTTTTCTTTTCCTGTATCCATGTTAAAGAAAAAAAAAACCATCCTTTCCCAAAATAAAAATGTCAATACTAAATTTAAAGAAGTATAAAGGAATGATTGCTTCCTTTAGAGCAAAATATTTAAATAAACATGGAGATAATTGGCAACATGTTCTTTTTGGGCTAGCAGGCCGCGTCCAATTTTTTGGGTCTGATGTTTCAGAGGGCCTCTGTTTCAGGGTTGAAGATGATATATTAATCTTGGAATTAAACAAATGCTATTAAATAACAGAAATAAATCCCTCAGTCTTCATTTGTACATGAAATATGGAATTAGTCAGAGAACTGACACTGAGATGAGATGCTGAATATGCCACCAGCTAAAACTTTCTCTGTTAAAACAGTCACCCACCACCTATAATCTAGCATGACATGTTAAAATGCTCCAAAATATTGAAAATAGAAAATGGACACCACTGTTCCCATTTGGCCTTGAGATGAATATGACAAAGATTCTAGTAATTTTAGTCAAAGAAAATGATGAGTAAAAAATACATGAAGATTAAAGCGGTGACAAATGATCTTTTAAGTATTCTAATTGGTCTTTCTCATTCATAGCTTTGATTCCACAGAAATTGCAAATCCTGATGATCCTGATTTGTAAGTGCACCCAGTCAGCTTTCTCCCTTTCACTCCACAGAATATGCCTGTTAGATTTGGAACGAAGAATAAGCCCCCAAAATGTTAAAAATAGACTACTGCCCTGGCAGGAAATTTAGCATTGGCAAGCACAGAACTCAGAAGAACTGATCTAACATAAGGAAACATTCAGAGAGAGATTTGTGCATTATGATCCTGTTCTGACCATTTTCAGAGCAAAGGGAAGTAAAGTTGTGTGTGTGCACGTGTGTGTGTGTGTGTGTGTGTGTGTGTGTGTAGGTTTGCTAAGTTTGTGTGTGTACACTTGAATAGTTAGTGTTAAAAATAAACAACAATACTCGAGATGGAAACAATTTAAAAGGAGTGCTTTTGAGACATTTCATATTTCGCTATCTCACATAAATGGAAAACATGTAAAATGGTTGATACTGGAAAAATAAAAGGTTCTGAAGACAGCCTCACACAAAAGAATTCTGTATAATTTATAAGATATGCCAACAACAAAATAGAGAAAATATTAAATTATCTTTATTCATTTTATGGGAAACTTCGATTTTAGTTTATGACATTTCCTCAAACAAGAAATATTCACTTTTATCCATTCCTAAAACAGTCTTATTATAGGGCAAAGAATTACGGTCATACTCGGTTCCAGTTTTGTTTAGGAAAAGAGAAATACAGCCTTCAAATTAGTTAAAAAAATATGGGTGAATAAAAGAATATAAATTTAGAAAGGAAACTCAAGAACATCCCTATGCTCACAGAGAACATTATGATATATTTAGTGACCACAAGCAACCCAGACCTTGGTTTTTACATCTCTTCTCAAAGACACCACTTCCAACACAAATAACATTTCCCAACCCTGTAGTGCAGACCAGGATTGGTGCAGACATAAAGGGAGAACACCAACTATTGAATAACCCTCAACCACTTCCTGCAGTCCTGAAACATTCTGTGGAGGTCTACCACTTCATTATTGAACATGCTTAGAAAGTGTGAGCTCATAGGTTTCCGGTTGAAGGTACATCTAAGCAAGAGGGAAAAAAGAGAAGTACAAACCACCCTGCCCAATTGCTTTTAACCCTTAAAATGCTACGACTAGAGAGAGTAGGCTTAAGAACAATCACCCTAACATCTAAGTAGATACTTTCCCCCACTTTTCTGCAATATAAAGTGCTTTTATAGTATCAAAGACAATTCCATGAAAAGGGACATTTCACTCACTTTAAAATAAACGGTCAACAAAATCTTAGCAGAGCAAGAGTTCTAACTACAAGAGCTACTTAATATGTACTACCTTGATTTTTAAAATGAAAATTAGAATAACGATTGGTACAAATACTTTTCCAGAATTGTCAGTCATGACCCCTCGAGTCAGATGCCTTCATCTACAAATTGGCCTATGTTATAAATGCCTTTATTATGCCTTGGCCAAATTATGACACGCTTTGTGTTAAAATTGTCAAAAATATTGTTCTCATTCTTAAATGAAACACTCTTGTGAGTTGGGTAGGAAGAAAATTTTTATGTTTGTAAAAACTGGAAAAATAAAAGCAGTTAATTAATATACCACCTACATTTTATAGATGAGGAAACTAAGATCTATGTGTCCTTGAGACCACACTATCTGTTTGATTCTGTCGAACAGTCATCTAGAAAGTGGTTAAGCATAGACAGAATCGCAGTCTTCTGAATCATTGTTCAGTGCTCCTTCTAACATGTTACAGTAAAATACCTCTGCAAATGATATGGAAACATCAAAAGGAATGAGTTCATTTCTCTACTTCCTGCAAGAAGTTTCTTCTGGTATATAAGAACTCTTTCATACAAGAGTGGGATGAAAATAATCTCCTTTGGAAAAACTGTGTTACTCTAAGTTGTCACCACATGATCGTCTCATGGCTATTAACCACTATGGGCTAGACTAGGGTCTGCTTTAACTGAGAGCAAGAGACATTCTCAATTTTGAGAAATGCTCTTTTAAAATGACTAACTGATGTGGATCCATTTTACTCACTAGTTTTGTTGAAGATTCTTGATATTGTTGATGTCCATTGAAGAGCTGTGGCCCCATCCAGCCTCTCCACCCAAAGTTTTAAGCCTGAGCCTATTTTGTGAGTCCTCAATGCATTCTTTCTCTAGTCATGACTTTTCTGAACGCTGAATGCACCGAATGACCCAGAGATGGTCAGAGGAGGAAACAAGGCGGCAAGTGTACACAGAGTAAGGGGAGCAGCAGGAGATTCATAAATCTGCAATGGGAAAATTGGAATAGATGGAAATATACCAGAAGAGTCTAGAGTGTCAAGGAATCTTAGTCACTCTCTCATCCAAAGCCCTGCTTTTCAAATTCTGGGGCTTAGAGGAAATAAAACTCCAAGTCACCCCATAGTTACTGGTAGAACTGGGACCAGAGGCGAGGTCTCCAGTGATGGCATACATGCTTTTATTGCTTCTGTTGGTGCTTCTGTTACTTTTATGATGCTTCTATTCTATTTAGTGGTCCTCAAAATAATACTAATAAATAACAACAGTTGTGGCCTTGATAATGGTTCAATTTACTGAGTGCCTACCGTGTGTAAGGGACAATACTAGGTACTATGCACTGTGCAAAGATGAACAAGACAGGATTACAGACTTCAGGTTTCCTACACTCTGGCAGAGGCAGACATGCACAAATAAGGATAGTGCTAAGTTCCAGGTGCCTTAGGAAAGTGCCGATATGGAAGTCCCAAGCATGCCCCCTTCTATACCCTGGTGCTTCCTCTATTTAAACAGAAAATAACATCATTCTCCCAGTAGGATGTATATTTTCAATGGTGCTATATAATTAGCACTGCCCCATGTCCTAGGGATACAGTAGTGAATAGACAGACAGTATCCCTGTTTTCAGGGATATACATTCTAGTGGGGAAGGTAAGAAATGAAACAGTCATGCAGATCACTTCAGATAGTGGTAAGTGTTTTGTTGCAGATAACAGAAGGTGATGTAATAGTGAATGAGATGGAAGTAGACAGGTGACTCCAGCTGGGGCTGTGAGGAGTATGAGGAAAAGCCTCTCTGAGACAGTGGTGATTGACCTGAGCCTGAGGAATGGGAAGAAGTCAGGCATGGGAATATCTGCAGTGAGAGTGTTCCAAGAAGAAAGAACAGCAGGTGCAAATACCTGAGGCAGGCACAAGTTTGGCTTTTTGAGAATAAGAAGAAAGGCAGTCTAGCAAAGCATGGTGGAAAAGGGAGAAGGATGGAAGATGAAGTCAGAGAGGTAGAGAAAACACCAGTCATGTGAATGATTTATACTGTGGTCTCCTATGAATAAGCACTTAGGAACGACTCTACAGGTAGAAGTCAGAGAATTTGAAGGAATGGGATTTCTTAGGTCCTTTGGTCCAATGTCACATTTTTAACAGGTGAGAAAATTGGGTTTATTAATCTATGAGATTCACTCTGGGGAGTCCCAGGTCTCATGGGTTATTCTTCCCAGTAAACAGTCCAGAAATGAGCTTAACAACCTGTTCATGGCCTATTCATAATTTCCTCCCCTATAAAATGGACAGCAACATGACATCCTATGCCCTTTTCTCTTTAGAATGAGAAGAATCTCATTTTTCAGACGCATGCAAGACCACCTGCCTTGTGTCTGGTCACAGGCAGATCTTCAGCCTGGAAAACAGAAATTGTTTGGCCCAAAGAAAGTTTGTATTTTGGAAACTAAAGCACTAGATGCAGCAAACAGGACGCCACCGTGGCACGTTACCCTGGAAGCACCTTCCCCAATCGGCGTGTCCCCACAGCTGCCAGTCTGCTCCCAACAGCTGTGCTAGAATCAAGCATGAGCAAGGGCCTCAGCCATTTCCCCTTCCTCTGAACTCCTAAAAAACACAAAAACTCGCAGAGCTGAGAGAGAAGTAAGGAACATGCAGCAGGTGGTACCATCTGTGCCCGGCTAATTCTAGCCAAAACAATCTGCTCCCTAGAGTTCCCAGTTGTGGAGAAGGGAAGAGAATCTGACAGCGGCGGAGCCAGGGGAGGGGGTGTAGGAGGGCAAGAGCAGAGGCTATTATTCCAACATTCAGCCAGTTGCAGGAAGTAGACGACTGATGCCAGTGAACTATTATCTCTCTCTTTTCCTCTTTACAACCACGGTGGGAGATTCCTCCAAAGTCTCGCTAAGCTGGCAAGTAGCAGACCCCACACCTGTGAGACAGACATGTAGGCATCACTGTGAGTCTGTCACCACTGAGATGGGAGGGACAAACATGCCACAGCAAGACTAGAAAGCACAGCCCACCCCAAAAGGAAAAAAACAAGGGGGAGAGAGATTGTGTTTATTTTATTCTATTTTCCTAGCAACTGAATTCCCTCCTGCTCTCATGTTCGCTCTTTGAAAATTATTCATGGCTTAAAATGGGCTTATATTCCTCATGCTTTTGCCGCAAGTTGGCATTTTCTGAAATAAAATTCTTTCGCTTGAAGGACTTCCTCGTGAGGAGCAAAATCTTCTCCCTTGGCACGCTTACAATCACGGGATGAATAAATGCAAGCAATTCAAAGATAGATCAAATTGTAGTAATAACTTTCCCTTAAGAAAGTAACAGATAGACAGGGCCCCTCCTTTTGGCAGAGGAAGGCGACAGCTATGATTCCAGGGTCACAGAAAGACCTGTCTACTGAAAAGGAAAATATTCTCCACTGCAAAATGTGCACCAGCACCTTCAGGTTAAGGCACTGTCTCCACAGAGACACTTGGAAGGGGCAATATTTGCCTATGAGCAACCTATTATCACTTTCCCTTGGATTAATTGATCAATTCTTTAGTTGAGAGTTGAGCCCTCTGGGTCATAGACAAGTTTGCTTGTATTGGGTGAAGAGAAATGAATTTTTGGGGGGTGCAGCCCCCAAAATGAGGCCCTCATAGGCCCCTGAAAGAATGAGGAGATAGAAGCATTCAGAAGCAAAAGGAAGATAGAGGTGGAAGAAAATGGGGAAGGAAGGGGAGATGGTGTCTGACCTTAACTCTGTTTCGGTTGAATTGTGTTCTCCATCAAAATGTATCCTGAAGCCTGTGAAATGACCTTATTTGGAAATAGGGTCTTTGCAGATGTAATCAAGTTAAGATGAGGTCATTAGGGTGGGCTCTAATCCAATAGGACTGATGTCCTTATTATAAGAGGGACATTTGGACATGGACACACAGGGCCACGTGAAGATGGCGAGAAATTAGAGTGGTGCATCGCGAGCCAGGGAATGCCTAGGATTGCCACAAGCAATCAGAAACCGGGAGAGAGAAACGGGGCAGATCCTTCCTCAGGTCCTGCAGAAAGACCCACCCCTGTTGACACCTTGATTTTGGACTTCGAGCCTCCAGAACTGTGAGAGAGTAAATCTCTGTTGTTTTTAGCCACCAGTTTGTGGTACTTTGTCACAGCAGCCCTGGGAAACTAATACACTCCCCAAACAAGCCACCGTCAAGCCTTCGGTATTCACTCTCTGGGTTGGGTCAAAAAAAAAAAAAAATCAAGATCAATTTCTGATCTAACCGTTCTCTTGGGGCCTGGGCTTTAACAGACAAAACAAATAGCAGCAGGAAGATCCCTTTCGGCTTTGAGATGCATGTCATCAAGACAAAGGCACGCTGCCTACTCTTTTCCCCAAAAGTCTTCCATAAGGTAATCTTTTTAATTAGGATAATTAAATTCTTGTTTCAAAGGGCACCAAAGTGCAAGCATTATCATCTGATTTCCTGGGAAGAGGATTTTCCTATCTCCTGTTCCACGCGGTGTCCATTAATCGGAGAAGCGCCGAGTGAGTCAGACATTATGGTTACAGGTTTGTGGTTCGTGTCTGCGCAGTGAGGAGGGAAATGAGAAAGGAAAACATATTAATAAGTTGGGAGACAGTGTCAGGGGCAGGCCAAGATAATGGAAGAACCAGAAAGCAGAGGAAAAGGGTGTTGTGTGGGAACCAAAATCTTGCTTCAGGTAAGAAATGTCAGAGAAAAGAGAGTTAATATTTAAAATTAACGGGTGGGAGAAATCCAAGCAGACTTTTAATTTTTTTTTTTTTTTTCAGCTCGAGTTCAGTCGTAGAAATTAGTGAGACGTACCCACTCCCAGGGTTCATTACTTCGGTATGACCTTAACCTTTTTCAGCTCCAAGTCTCCTGTGAAATCGGCTCATAATTCCTGCCATGCACTTAGGTCACTGAGATTTGGGAAGGATTTGGGGAGTTCTGTGGGTAAGGCAAGATGAGAGTGAGTCAGTCAGGTGTGTTTTGATGTATTGCTCTGGCAGCCAGTGGCTCAGAGCTGGGAATCAGTGAGACCCTATTGCTCTGGCAGCCAGTGGCTCAGAGCTGGGAATCAGTGAGACCCGGCTCTGGGACGAGCTCTCAGCTGTGCCTGTGAGCTCCGTTCTGCCCCATTACTCCACGCCTGGCCCTGCCCGCCCACCCATGAGTGGGCCACAAAAGGCACAGGTTAGAAAGTGAGGGGACGGCCCACTGAATATCTCTCATCTCTTTACTAGAAAAACAAACTCACCCCCATGTCTTCTTCACAGAAGGCCAGCATGCCATGCTTTACATTTTACTTCTAGAAGATGGTATATCATCTTGAAAGCCTGGTTTCATTTGCTTTTTCTCTAAGCTTTGTGGTATTTTTTTTATATGCCATTAGTCAGTTATTGCATGTTCCTAGCAATAACAGACCTACCTAATGTATTTAATTTGTTTTGAAAATCATAGCACATCTTTACACATAGAAGAGGCAGCTTTTAATTCCATTGATGACTTCCTCCTTAAAAGTACTCTTTCAAATTCCTAACCGCATTCTTCTTGGTTTTCCTCCTTACCCACTGACCAAGATCTGCTTTTTCCACTCAACCTTTAAATGATAGCATTTGCTGGGGCCCCTCTGAGGCTCTGTGCTGTCCTCATTCCAGTCACTGGCTTTTTCAACACCCACAGCTTCAATTCCTACCTATTTCTACATACCAAGACTCAAAAAATGCAAAAACGCATCACCCCAGTCAGACTTCCTCCTGAGCGCCAGACCTGCACGCCCAAATGAATATTGAGCGTCACTATCAGATGGTCTCAAAGGCACCTCAAACCTGACATGTCCAAATGGACCCAGCAGTATCCTTCCTCTCTCCCGTTATAAAACCTGGTGAATGTCACCCACAGAGTCACTTGGGTAAAAGTCTGCAGGTCATCCTGCTGAATCCCTAAATCAGTTACCGACTCTGTCGGTCACACTCCCTATTATCTCTTCTTCCTGTGTCTCTTCTCCGTCACCACTGTCATTCCCTTATTTCAGGCATGCATCAAATCCCCAGAATTGCCCTCATAGCCTCTTAACTCACCACATGGGCTCCAGCCTCACCCAAGGTGCTGCCCGGCTCTAACACAGCAGGGGACGGTGCCATCACTGATGGCTGGTGGAGAGAGGATGCCACCTCTTCTGTTCCTTAAAGATATTTCTCGATATTCTTCATATATGCATTACTGTAACATTATTTCATCGCAGTCTTAACAACTGTTATAATAATATATTTCCTTTAAAAAGGTTGAAAAGAGTGTGCTCAAGAGAAACAATAGGTCTCTTCCTGTCCCCACTATACCCTTAACTATACTTGTGTTCTTATCACCTTCTAACTCATCCCACATTTCTGCATTGGCCAAAAGTGCCATTTTGGTTCTTTTTTACTTTCATGTCTATCTTCTACCTAAACCTCCTAAGCCTGTTAGCTCCTTAAGAGGAGGGACCATGTTATTTTATAGTCCCACTTCTGCAACTTACTGACACCAAGTAGATATTCAATAAATGGTCACTGAGTTAATTAACTAGCACAAATTTGATCATAACAAAGCCCTACATGAAAACTCATCTGTGGTTTTACCAAGCACCCAAAATACATATTCCGTAGCTTGGGCCTCAAAGCTGTCATGAGCTGAGTCCTCCTTGTGGCCTGGTCCATCAGCACTCACCATTCCTGTCCTTGCATCTGCTGGGACATGCCCCCCTCTGTTTTCTTTTTGTCCTTCAGAACATAGCTCAGGGGTCACCTTCTTAAGACAATCTTCCCTAAAGCTCTAATCTTAGAAATGCCCCTCCTCTGGGTTTCTGGAAGTATCCTGTGTATGTCTCATCAATGCGCTTATCCAAGGGTTGGTTTCCCAAAGACAATGTGTTTCTGACAGAGAAAGACCATGAGGAAGCTGCCTCCAGCGCTCAGCACAAAGCCTGCCACCCCGGAGGAACCAAGAAAATGTGCGAGTCATCTGGAAAGAGGCTGTCAGAAACCTCGAGTTCCCCACCAAACCCAGTCATTAGCCAAGTAGAACAGCAATTCAGTGACAAGACAGAAAATAGCACAGAAAGTGAGTGGTAGAAAAATAAGGGACTATGGAAGGACCCTGATAAAAAAAAGTTCATAATGTAACACACCTGAAGATGTTTGAAAACTTTCCAAGGCTTTCTTGAGGCACAAATTTTACCCACATGGAAAAACGATTTCGTTTCTCAAATAACCACTACCTACATGTAGCAGCATCAGCCTCTACTACTGACATCTGGATATTGATTAAATTGTAAAAATTAGTGAGGCAAAACTCACCTCAGTCCAAGTGAGGCAGGTTCAAGGCAAACATGAATAAATAAGCCCTCTATCTAATACTGAATTCAAGCATAGCCTTTAAACTATTTTAGCAATGACTCAGATGAGGAACATGAAGTATACGAAAGAGGAAGAAGCCCAAAATAATCCGGGACACATTTTCTTCAACTTCTCTGGAGTTTTCAATCACCTCAGTTTCCTGACAGAGTTTTGCTTATGTCAGTAACTTACGGTAACAATCAGCAAGATAAGAGCAGGTTTCTGTGGGCCAGAGGTAAATTTGGGCCTGACATGAGTAATATATCCTGCAGTGGAGGACAGTAGAGGGCCTGAGGAAAGGTACCATTTCTATTAGCAATTTTTAAATAAAATGAAAGCCACGTGCATCCACCACAGAGCAGGTGAATGTGATGTGCTCGTCTGTTCTTTCCCATGAAATGTAACTACTTCCTTAAGTCCTAAGTGGCTTTTTATACAGACTCCACTACAGACGCGACAGAAGTTCTGCATAGGAGATAGACTAGAAGATGTGTTTGCTGTGTTTGCATCTGAAATTTTTATGCCAGAACACACTGTGAGTACCCTCTGCGTTTAGGGAACGGTGAGTAATGACAAGGGGTAGCAGATACTATCCTTGCTTTGGACAGTGTACAATTATTTAAATGAAGTTAAGACAAACAAAGGGAAGGTCACAGATAGACACAATAGCCCTGTTTGCCAACAGGAACCCTCTGCAAACGAAGATATACAAGTAAACTGAATTTCTTAAGGCACAGACACAGTTACAAAACTTTTCCTCGCCAGCCTTCGTGACGCTGCCCGGCAAATTTTATCATCCTACCGTATCCCAAAGCGTGAAGCTCACAGATCACAAAAGCCTCCAGCTGGGTTAGCGGAGAACTTTGCAGTTCCTCCGGGTCCACATCGAAAGCTTCATTTCTCCTTGTTCAGGACTGAGTGTGTGCTGACCGCAGGCTTTCCTTGAAAGTCGCTTCTCCTAATTCTCTCACTAAATTGCTAATATGGACTGGTTCTCTCATAATTTCACTTTTTCCCCCTAACGCGAAGGACAGTGAAACCAGAACATTTAAACTGAGGGTTCTGGTGTAGTTTCCTGGTCAATAAAATGAGAGGGTGTAAAGGATTCTTAGACTCCGTCCTAAAAAGTCTGTGACGCAGGGCAGGTTTTGATTAAGGGAGCTTTCTCAGCTTAACACAAGAAGCTTTGTGAGTTGTGGGGTGAAAGTGTAGCCTTTCTAGTGAAGAGACCTGGTGTAAGTCTCAGCTCAGTCCTTCTCTAGCTGAACGACCTGGGCCAAGTTACATCATTAAACCTCAATTTACTTATCTTTAAAGTAGGAACAATATCGATCCATAACTACTTCACAGGATGGTCGTGAGAATCAAATGAGACAATATATGTGCAAATAGCTTGCAAATGGCCAACATCACAGACACTGGTAATGGGGCAGAAGTAGCCAGGGTTTGTTTATTTCACTGGCTTGCCTTTTGACTTCCTCCCACAATTGTCCTTTCTTTCTTCCCTTTTGGGCTTGAGGGAAGCTTCCCTTTGATAACCTATTCCTATAGTTAGGTTTGCAGAGTTCTCTAAAAGGAACACAATCATTTCAGTACTGAGAAATTTTCCAGCATGTAATTTTTCAGGGGCCAGGATAGTCTCAATTTTCATCCTCAAAGAGACCCTTTGTTTCCTGGTGGGCGTTAGCCTAGGATTGCTCAAAGAGGAAGGAATGCTTGACAATTATCAGTCCAAAGAGGGACCTCAGAGCATGAGAAATGAGGAGGTTGTTCTGTGTCGGCTCTAGACAGGCAGTGGTTCTGCTGCTCTAAATAGATAATCGGGGTGATAATGGAGTAGTCATGGGGTGAACCTTTGTAATGAGGCGGCCAAGGCACTGCTCACAATTTCAACCTTCCAGTAGCCTTTTTTGCATATTTTAAAGAGAGACTTTTAAATCATGAGATAGTTTCGCCTGTCAGATTCATCGGCCCATATGGGAAACTTGTTACATAACGCAAGAGCCTGAGGAGGGGACCCTGCTAGAGATGAAAGCTGATGATCCAAACAGCAGGAAAAGGTTTTTATTTTATGCTTATTGTTTTCCTTCAGCTAATTTTAATTCTGATGAATACTAGGTTTTCTTCGGTACTTTTTGTTCCTCAAGTCTTTTTTTTTTTTTTTCAGTTATGTTGTTCAGCCAAGTATTTCTTAAGCCTCTGTGAAAACAACACTACGATAGCCCACATAAACAAACATTTCTATGAAAATTGGCTTGACCATTCCTATTGTACAAATGAAAAGATTTGACAGATAGGTGGATAGATAGACTACTAAAACTAAATATTCATTAAAATGCATTAGAATTTTGTTAACTCTTACCATCCTGTTTAGTTACTTACTGTTCCTCGGACAATCTAAATAGGTGATATGTCTTGATATATTCTGATCCTCAGATGGTAAGATACCTCTCCACTCAAACTGTTCTAAAAAGGTCATTTTTAAACACATATTTACTGATTGCCAGTAAATGCCAGTCATTGTGCTAGACAACAGGAACAGATGTAGAATAATATGCGGAAGCTCACATGCAAGCAGATTATCATGGGGAGAACAGAGAGGAAGGAGCTTTGTGTTGTTCTAAGAGATCTCTGCCTAGGGGACCTAGGAAAGCCTTCAGAGAAGAGGAGCTATTTGAGTTTGGTACAGAAGAATCACAGAAGTTTATTTATCAAGTTGAAAAGAGAGGGCAATGCTCACAGGTGTGGAAATGTGAAGAGTAGGGCAGGCTAAGAGAATGATGAGCTCACAATCTTCCTTGAGCTTTTAGTTATAAACTCCTTTGAATAGGATCACAAATAGACTTTATGAATAAAATACTGTCTTTTGCAGCAACTTGGGTGGAACTGGAGACCATCATCCTAAGTGAAGTATCTCAGGAATGGGAAAACAAGTACCACCCTTACTCAGTAATAATTGGGAGCTAAACTACGGGCACACACTGGCATAAAGAGATGTAAAGGACATTGGAAACCAAATAGTGGAGAGGGTGGGAGGGGAGTGAGGGACTAAAAACTTACCTAAAGTGTCCAGTGAACTCTATTCTGGTGATGGGCACATTGAAAGTCCTGACTTAAGCATTATACAAGGTATCCATGTAACAAAAACATTTGTTCCCTCTTAATATTTTGAAATAAAAAATACAGCCTTCATATTTAAATCATAAAATAAAAAATCCATACTATGATAGATTAAATTGTATCTGTATTCATTGGTATTAATTTCCTATTTCTTGAATTCCTAATTAAGAACTAAAACCAAGTAGCTATGTTGCTAATGAACCATCTCCTTGCATTAAGGAGGGAGGAGGAAAGAAAACCACTTCGAGTTGTCCTCTGCCCAATGTAGGTAAATATGGCTGGAATGTAACCATAGCAGTGAAGCAAGTGCCTGACTGATAGGTCATCTCCACTTAGACTTTGACCTTTCACCTAAAAAAAACACTTTCTAGTGACTTCCAGATGTGGATGCTTGACCATTAGTAAGCAGTGAAGACTGGAACCTTATTTCCCATAAGCAATGAATAAATGAATGACTTATAAGGGCATCACCTCATTATTGCAAACAACATGAGAGAAATTTGAGAAAATAATTTGAGCATTTTAATGAACTCCTTGTTCAATCTCCCCTGCCTGAAAATGGTATTTCAAAGTTAGCCTTTCTAACAGGAAATAGAATAGCTTGACAAAAGGAACCACAACTCTATATCTAAACTGGCAGCATATTTGTATGGTGTGGAGTGATACATATGTTCACCGCCGTTTACTCGTTAAACTGTATTTCATTATCATCTCCTTATTTCCACTTCTAATTCTAGCAGAACTATTTCCTATAAACAGGTCAGCTCTCTAGCAGTTTTGAGCATAAAAATTCTTTTTAAATGCCTGATCCCAACTTTATTAAGCAGTGTTTTCCCTCATTCTTAATTGCAGCCCCTCAGGCACACACTTACAGATCTATTGCCATAAATGGGGAGAAAAATAAATTTACCACCAATTCCAACTGCGTCATGTGTATGGATATTTATGCCATCTGTGGTTTAAAAAATAACTGCTTGTATTAGGGATATCTATTTTATATTATAGTGTAATGAACCTACAGAGTTGATCATTCTAATACTATAATATGTGCTACTACAGAATTCAAGAATCCTCCTAAATCAACATTTTAAAAATCTAATTTATTTTTTTAAATTGCTATAATTTGTTTAATTTAAAGAAAGAACAGATATTTTTTCATATTTCTTCATGTTACTTTGTTTTGTTTTGGCTTAACCTTCAAGGGAAAGTAATACTTTCTGTTATTGGTTTAGATCCCTTGAGTCTCCATAGGTGTGGTGATGTTTCACAGTGCTGAATCACAGGGTATGGATACTGAATAATTTTAGATAATGGCCACCAGTGAGAGTGGCATTAATCCAGAAGCCATATCCAGATGCCTCCTGCAATATCCAAAATCAAAGGTAAAGCATCGCATAATTGTCGATGGTTTCTTTTCCTTTCTCCTCTTCTCTTTCCTCCTCCTTCACCTTTTTCTTCTTTTTCAATAGGTACTAAAAATGGACCAACTACTCTTTCAGGGTATTATTCTTCTGCATCTGAAAACTTCAGCTAGAAAAAAATCACCATCAGGATACCTTCACATGATAAGGAAGTCCCAGTATAGAAGCTTTTGAGAAAAACAGGCTTTATATGCTTTGTCCTTGAGAAACTAACAGCATCACCAGCACATGAAGAGGAAGAACTACCACCCAACTAACAGTTCTGTGTTCTCAAAGTTAAGAATGGATCTGACAGGGAATGTACTAGGGGTTAGGAATCCATACCCTGAAGAATTCTCTTACATTATAAAACTGGATTAACACATAACATCCAATTTAGTTAATTTTTTTATTAAAAGGTATCTTTATTTTTAAAATAATTATCATTTTCTATTCTCCTTCCAAATTAAGGTGTACATTCCATTTCCGATTTTCTTTTAGATAGAATTTGGAACAGCAAACATGGACGAGTGTTATTACAGGTATCAGAGAATCAGTGTGTTGAAGAAGGTCAAGGTTTAAGGAGAGGTCTTTTGAAATTCCTCTTAGAACCAACCAGACCTTTTATACCAAGGCCTAAAGTTAAAAAAAGAGAGAGACTTGAATTTCTGCTTAATTTTAAGGGGACGGAAAAGAAGAGGTAGAGAAATGGGAGACACAGCTGAGGCTGCAGGCTATCTGTGCAGCTAGTGAAGAACCCAGCTAGTGAAGAGGTCAATGGTCTGGAATCAATAGCCTAGAACAAGGTTCTCAGATGACAAGAGAAGCTTGGGCCTCTTCCATTATATTAATATTTGAGCGAAATATGCCAAAACAGGATTTATACACATTTTAGTATTTTTAAAATTGCTTACATTTAACAAATTAATGGTTTGAACACTCACACATATAAAATGACTGTGAATTATGATCTTATTTGGTAAACTTGTAAAAGGTCTAAATTTAAGGAAGCAAAAGAATGATATGCACTGGTAAGCTTTGGCCGATCATGATTCATTCGTGGAGTGGGGTTCGTCCCATTTAAACCATATGGCTGGGAATAGGGGTGAGAAGTTTTCCAGTAGAAATTTAGGCTACTGTGAGGAGAAGGGGGAATGGATACTGGAGAGGCGATCACAGATTCACATTATTATATTTAGGATAGAACCATTTCTTAGGTTAGCTCATTCCAAGAAGGAAGCATTAAACATACAATATCCCAGCCTCCAGAAATAGCAGCTACAACCTGAGAAGGGGCGCT
Source organism: Lemur catta (assembly GCF_020740605.2). Taxonomy (NCBI): domain Eukaryota; kingdom Metazoa; phylum Chordata; class Mammalia; order Primates; family Lemuridae; genus Lemur; species Lemur catta. The sequence continues at coordinate 76,965,280 of NC_059135.1, forward strand.
TTCCAAAAATGTGATACCAGGAGTACATTTATGGTAACTAATGGTTCTCAACATCTTTTCTGTCAGGACACTTACGTTGCACAGGTTTCCTGTGTGGGAAGCACCGCCATCATGTGTTAGGTTACAGGTCGTATGAAATTTCTGGCATTCTTCTCTCACCTAAGGCTTTTGTTTACACTGGAAGGCAAGTGAGTAAAAGTAGGGATTTGTTCCTCTAATTTATAAATTAAAAATAGTATCGTCAAACTTTAATATTTAACTCTTACAGATAACAGCTACCTTATATTCTGGTTCATAATTGATTGAAACCATCAAGATGCTTTGCCACAGTGGTCGAGAACTGCTGCTGCCCTAGAGTCAAAACTCTTTTTTTTTTTTTTTTTTTTGTTTTTGAGACAGAATCTCACTCTGTCACCCGGGCTAGAGTGCCGTGGCGTCTGTCTAGCTCACAGCAACCTCAAACTCCTGGGCTCAAGCGATCCTCCTGCCTCAGTCTCCCGAGTAGCTGGGACTACAGGCATGTGCCACCATGCCCAGCTAATTTTTTCTATATACTTTTAGTTGGCCAGATAATTTCTTTCTATTTTTAGTAGAGATGGGGTCTCGCTCTTGCTCAGGCTGGTCTCAAACTCCTGACCTCGAGCCATCCACCCGCCTCGGCCTCCCGAAGTGCTAGGATCACAGGCGTGAGCCACCGCGCCCGGCCCTGAGTCAAAACTCTTTAGGCCTGAACAGGTTGTAGCATTCTAGAACATTCTTTTCTGGGTCATGGAACTTCAAGAACTGGTTAGGGGTTCTCTTAAGAGCAAAAATATCCCAAACTGAAAAGAGGTTCTTCCCAAAACATGGAGAAAAAGAGCATAGGTTTTATAGTCAATAAGAGGGACATAGATTTGAATTCAAGGTCGACTCTAACTTATGTGGAAATGTGCGTAATTTTTGGCCTCCTTGAGCCTTCGTATCCCCATCTATAAATTGGTAAATATACCTACTCCTCAGTTGATGGTGCATGAATTAAATAACATAAGGTATGTATGTAATAGACATACAATAAATAAATATAAGCCCCCTACCCCTGTTTTGGGGTCTAAGTATTTCACAAAGTAACTTACATCTCTAACAGAAACTTCTTTTGACAAATTATTTCATACAGGAGGTAACAAATGCTGCTATTTTCCTCCCAACAGCTATTTCTCATTTCTTCCTATGACCAGAATTTTGATGTTGTTCAAGCAGGAGATAGCAGGGAGCTAACTTAGAAATACTTTAGAAAAGGCAGAACTCTCTTCTACTCCAAGTGGATGAACCATGGCTGGTCTAAGCCAATCCCAATGCATGGTAATTCTAGTCATCAGATGCCAGTGGTATAGGGGTGAGCATGTGACCCTTTCTAGCCAATGAAAGGAAAGAGAAATTATACTGAAGGACATCTTGGAAAATTTTCCTCACTGATAAAAGGAGGAAGATATATGAAGAAACCCTCCATAACCTCTTGTTTCTTACCTTTGAAATAAGTTCTGGGAAGACAAGATTTTTGTGTATGAAACATCCATCTGGAAACTATGAAATACTCAGGAAGAAAGAACAAAGGGTGCCAAGAGCCCACATCCTTGATGGTATTGTTTGTGTACCACGCCAAGTCTGAAACTAGCTTCCCCCAGACTTGCTGTCATATCACCTCATTTAACCTTACTCTTGAAGCTACTTTTAGTTGGTTATTCTGTTACTTGCAGCCAAAAGCACCCTAAATGGCTCAGAGGCTTTGCCAATTTTGAACTAAACATTTCAAACTCATTTAGACAGCACCAGAAGTTTTTAAATCATTGAGACATTGAGGCTACTTTCTTTGGTACTGGACACATACAGAATTCTATGCCTTTATCATCCATATTTATTTACACTTGTATTTTAATAAGCATTTATTGAAGGCCTCCAATGTGCAAGATGCTGGAATAAGCATCATGGGGAGAGAGAGATAAAGAGGTGGCTACGAAAATGAATGAAACTTGGATTCTGTCCTAAAGGAAACTTACAGCACAGTTGGATAGATACAAAACAATAAAACAAAAGCCATATCCGTAGTTTTGGCCTTAAAAGGAAACTGGAATCCACCTCTGTAAAATCGCTAACACATGCACCTATCACATTTTACATTTTATTTTTATATGCCCAGGAACTTGAGCTAAAAGTGGAACAAAAAGAAAAAAAAAAGAATGAGGTAGTAGAATAAAATAGGAGACATTAAACAAGAGGGGCTGAATCACACTCTCACACTCTACTACTCAAATTGGAATATAGGGGCAAATGTGATTGATGCCTTCGCTTGGGGCCTCTGGAAGAAAGACAATGAGAAAGGCAGTTTGCTCTACCTGGCTCCCTTTCAGGTCAAGAGTTGGAAAGCCAATACCGAATTGGATTTCTAGGTTCTCTAGCTTTGGTGCAATATTATAAATAAGACTCTGGCAATTTGTGTTAGATTCTTGCACTGGGTCAGCAATTACTACGTGTGAGAGTGTTTCAAAATGACAATGCTCTATACAACACTCCAAATAGCTTTTCATATGTAGAAATATAATGGACTTTGTTCTTAGGTGTTTAAAGCTTAACTAGATAGAAATGACTCTTCATCATCTACAAAATAGCTAGAGTAAGCCCATGACAACTCCCCAAAGTGGAATAAAATCCCACAGCAAAAGAAAGCCTGTTATAGTGGATAAAGATCACAGACTTGGGAGCTTGGCAGACATGAGTACAAATCCTGTTTTTACTATTTTTGTTTGTATGACCTTGGGCAAGTTATTTTACCACTCTGAGCCTCAGTTTTCTCATTCATAAAATGGAGTAACCACACCCCACTTACAGGGTTATTGCAAAGATAAATGACATGATACATGCACACAGCAGCTGGCCTTGGCGTGTATACTCAGCTAATGTTACTCCTCTTCCTTTATCTTGATTTTGGTCTTGGATATCTTTTAGATTTTCATTAGCATAGTCAACTCATAACTAGACAATAGCAAGAGCACAAATAATACAAAGTGGCAGATAATCCCAGACTTCCTTATATTTTCATATTTGAGTGCTTATCTGTAATTACATTTGATTAGGGGTAAGTTTTAAGAAAATCCACAAAACTTCAACAAATTTACATGAAACCAATTTAGGATTAGCTGGAAAACTCACTTATTCAATTTTGTGGAATGACATTCAAAAACCAATATGAAGTGGGTACCTACTATGTGTCTGAAGTTTTACAAGGAAAAGGGAGATGGGGGTAGGGATTCTTTGCAAAAAAGAAAAGGCAGTCTCACTATACACAAAGAGCTTGTAACATTTGAACTATCTCCCCTTCTCTCTCCTCTTTTTTTCTCCTGTAGCTTATGATTCACATTCCTCCAAAGAGGGAGAGTTAAGGGTGATTGGATTTGGAGAGAGACCTAGTTACTTTTGCCCTTTGGATTCCTGTGATACTGTACTCCTGGAAGATTCAACAGGTCAGCTAATTGTATGTAGAGAGTGGGATGTCATTCAGTAGAATCTCATGGGGAGGAAGGGATGCAGTGTGGGAGAAGGGGTAGACCTAAAACAAAACAGTGAGGCAACTACATCGAGGGGGCGTAGGGGAGACGCATTTCAGCAGGGGAAATTTTAGGGAGAAACAGAGAAGGCTAAAGGTTTCTCAGAAGCTTTCTGTGTGATACATGTTGGGAAACTCCTGTTTTACCTCTTCACTTATAGTAAATATCTTCATTATTCTTTGAGACCCTGTAGCCAGACTGGAGTTTCCCTGAATATGACAGTGACCAGTCTGAGGAGAAGGGGCCACACATGACCAAAGTGGTTAGATAAATAGAAACAATATGTAAGGAAAGACAATATTATTAGACAAGGCCCCAATCCCCAACCCCATCACTTTCTGCCTGCTGCCTGTTTGAACCCTCGCTATTGCTTCCAAGAGTGTCATTGTGAAAAAATATAGAGCTTTTAGAGAAATGTTGGGCACAGAAGGGGAAAATTTGAAAAGTATAGTAAAAGTTAAAAAGAAAGTAAAGTAAATATAGTAGACAGGATTAGCTAGTGGCTAATACTGCAGAAAGCTTAGTATATCATTTGATGTCCCCTCTCCTTAGAAATTTCTCACCCCAACATTACAGAAAGAAAAAAAGAAATAAAGACAGAAATAGAGAGGGAGAAAGGGGGAAGGAAAGAAGAAGGGAAGGAGGGAGAGAAAAAAGAAAGGAAGGAAAAAAGAAAGAAGGAAGAAAGACAATCACATAAAAATTACTCTGACAAAATCAAGACTCTCTCAATGATTCACTTGCATATGTGTGAATTGGTTGAATCAAATGTCTGCCTTGACGCTCAGATGAGAGCAATATCTGATGATGGAGGTTTAATTAGAAGTTTTTTTTGCCAGAGTACAGGGCAGGTAGGCAGAGGTGGGTGAGCAGCTTAAGGCAAAGAGGGAGCTAGACATTGAGAAGTACCTGGAGGCAGAAGGAAAGGGAAATCATGGAAAGCTTAAGTTCCAGCCTTCCTACTTCCCTATCAAGAGAACATTGGATAACTCTGTGGCTCTTAAAAGTCAGTGTGCATTAAAAACTGCATGGGAAGCTTGACAAAAGCATACCTTCTTGGCATGATGCCGAGTAGTAGGGCTGGGGTAGGACCCAGGGATGTGCATTTTTCATGGATTCCAGGCGATTCTGATCTTAATGTTTCTCAGACACTTTGAGAAACAATGGAATGTGCTACATGGGGGCAGCTGATTTATCAGTCTTGACAATATAAATGTCCCATGGGAGGTGATACCAGGCTTCTTAGACTGGATATAGCCAAACATGAATCAGCCCTCTTCAGGTACCATTCTGTAAAGCTACCCATTTTGGTCTACACACGTTGGACAATATGACTCTGATTTAAAATGTTGGTTCAGGTCGCTCATTATGGAATGGACTGAAAAGTTACTAGATAGAGCTGCATGCAGTGCACTGACAGCATATTGTACACAGCAATTACTAATAAAGGTTAGAGTTTCAGAAGTAGTTCTCAACCAGTATGTCACAATATCCTTTGATTGTGTGCTACCAAATTCAGATCAATGGGTCATTTTTATTTTTGCAACAACAGATGCTGTTGCTGATTTTATCGTATTTTTCAGAAGCAATATTGAGCTGGGTAGGTTACATATTGCAGTGCAGAGTACTAGGTGTACTAGGTAATCAATAGAGAAAGTTTAAAAAGTAGCATGAGAGCAACTGGGAATCTCTGAAAGCTGCATATTTTCTGAAACACTCAAGGATCTTGCCTCAGGAATATTTAAAAGAGTCCTGAAAAGACATCTAACAATTCTATGCAACTAGTAAACTGACACTGATAGGCTATTAGGTGTCATAATTATGCATGCAAAGGAATGTCTCTGAGTGGGCCACCAAATATTCTAGAATCCAAGAATGTCTGGGAACACCAAAACTCTGAGAACCATTGCACTGCAGGGGGATTTGGTATAAAGGAGCCGTCGTGTCTTACTAGAGTACTGAGTACAGCAGATTTCAGGCAGCAGAATCTGATGAGTGGGCTGGGGGAAAGGCGACAAAGTAGAGAATGGACAGAGTAGGGCCAAGAGGATGAAGGGTTAACTCCACAGACCATCCATCAATTCAGAATGACTCTGATGCATAGGATTCTGACGGGTGAGATGAGACAGAGCATCCAAAGTCTCTAAGAAGTGGTGATATTCATAAACCATCATAGCTAGCCTAAATTGGCTTCTCTGGAAGTAAACTCAGTCTGAGAGTGGTGTGAGAGGTTCACTGGGAAGTGATCGCAGGAGATAGAGCTGCATGGAAGTGAGGATGGCGAGATGAGGCAGAGGGAGAAACTGGCCTGCAATTTGATGGCATCAGAGTGTACAGCTGATCCTACACGGGGGATCTGAGGTGGTCATTTAAGTTGTCCCAACAGGAGGCAAAGGAGCTGATTCTTTGTAGCTCCCCATTGGCCAGTGTGGCCTTGACTCTGGAAAGGGCTATAACCTATGAGCCTTGGCAGCTGATTTTCTCAGCAGGAGGGGCATAGGTATATCAACCTGCAACAGGGGATCAGTGCAAAGCACCGCAGTATCCCCTACAGTAATATTATTTCAGGCACCACCTTGGGCAGGTTGAGCAGGGGTTTTGTGGCAAGACTAGTGGGGAGTGGTAAACAAAGATAGATCTTGGCCTCTGATAGGAATTGGTTGGCAGAGGCTAAGCAAATTCCCATTGCCATTGCCCTAGGGAAATAACTGGTTTTGGATGGGCTTCCATTCCCAAAAGGAAACTGAAGACTGTCTCAGAAATTGAAATAAAGTCTCTTCCTAAAAAAATTAGAAATTGCATTGATGTAATTATCAATGAGATAAGGCAGCAGTTTAATATTCATAAGCATAAGCATCAGCATGTGCAGAATGAAAGATCCTACATTCTCCAAGTACAAGGCATAGAATCATGGAAGTAATTCCAGAAAGATGCAAGTCTTGGGTCTTGGCACAGTGGGTTACTTGCAGCTACTTCCTTGGAGCAGGACTGCCATAATAATTGCAGAGTTCCCGTTCAATATCTAGAGTGGCTAAAAATTCAAACTTCATCAATGGTCTTTTATTGATGCTGTTTGCTATTATCTATGACAATAGGTATCTATTATGCCATGCTCCAAAGGTGAAAATGTCAAAGTATGACACCAGTGACATTGACAGAATGCCTCTGTGTTGAAGTGAGGTAGGAAGGTTCTAGAGACTTTCTGAGTTTAGAGTATAATCTCTTAGGCTGAGTGAAGCCAGCAATCTCCCCTTCATGGAACAGAATGCATGCCCTCCTCTTGCTCCATTCTTCTAAATCTAAATTTAAAAGCTATAAACCTGTGCCTTAAAAAAATGAACTGATAATTTGCTTTGTATTTTACTATTCATAATGGAATATAGCCCAAAATACTCAGTTTGGATTATTTAGAAGATTGTTAGCTCTTTATCACTATCCTCCTCAAAATAATCCATGTTTTTCTCCTGGATTTGAGGTTTAGTATTCTTATATGTTGTCCTTTCCCTGCCGTCAATCCACTTCTGTTCCTCATTTATGTTCATTCAGGAACTTTCTGTGAATTCAGTAACATTTGAATTTTGTAGTCAGAGCACAAGGGTGTATATCTTGGATATACAATTCATTCTTATGGTCTTTGCTTGTCTTTCTTGAAAAAGTCATACTCATCAATGCCAATCCTGAGTTATCACACCAAGAATTTGTAATGCCAATTAACTCAAAATTTCCATCATGTGTGAAGATTTATGATTATTCCAGTGACGTCTTGACTTGCTAAAAAGCAAGCCCTGAGATTGCTAACACAAGGTGTGTCTTCAAGGATGAAAGTAACTTCAGAAAAATGGCATTAGCTCATCCTTTCCTGTGTTGATTATTTGAAATGAAACCTTTAATCGAAATTCAGTTCATGCATTCATTTCCCCTTATGTCATTTATATGATACACTTTATACTCTTATTCTTTCCATAATTTGTAAGAAATATTCAAAGTAACTCTGATGTATGTTGGAAACGTTATCTTTATATCAGTGTTCCTGTTGACCAGGAAAAAAAAAACATACATGGTTTCAGTTACAATAACTATCTTTCGTGATGTAACAACAATAAAAAGATAAAGCCCATGAGTTATAATATAACTGATACAATGATCATATGTAAGAAAATGATCATTTAACATTTATTTAAATTACATAAATTATAAATTGCTAGAGTACTGAATGACAATTATGTGACTTCAACTTAATAATCTGCTCAGATGTTTCACGTGAAAAATGAGGTAAATAATAGCCTAATTTAGAAGAATATTTTGAGGTATGTTTACCTTGCCCAAATTCCCCCAAAGATTAGGCATTGTCTAAAAGAATAAATAATCCCAGAAGAATTCAATTGTATCCCCACAGCTGAACTGCAAAATTCAGCAAAGCAAAAATGACATTTCACCCAAGCAAAAGATTTTCTCATGATGAAGTTTGTTCTTCCCTATGTGTTGCCTCCATTTCACTCTTTATTGAAGTAGAAAAATGATAATTCCTACATTTGGCAATGTATCCTCCTTTCTGCTCATCTAGGCCCAAATTCAAGTCCTGGTATGGAGGGAAGAACTTGTTAGTGCCTGAGGCTGAACTCTGAGGACAAGCCCACTGCTACTTTACCCAGAGGAGATTAGCATTTATTGAGCCAGGCCTGTACTTAACTGATGCTTCGGTATATCATTTGTTCATTCACTCACTCATTCACTCAAGAAACACATGAAATGTCTACTGTTTGCCAAGCTTCAGGAATCCCAGGAAGAATATGTCATGTTCTGTGTCTTAAAGAGGCATAGTCTGGTTCTTTAGTCCAGATCATTCAATCTGACAATAACTGAAAAAGAGAAGTATCATCATCCATTCTTATTTTGAAGATGAGGAGACTCAGAAAGGTTAAATGACTTGCCCAAGGTCACAGGCAGTGTTTATGCTCTGGTCTGCGAGACTCCAAACTCCATTCTTGCCCCATTGTCCCCTTCTTGCTGCCAGATAAAACATTCTTACGCTCTAGTTGGAGTGCAATGGTGGGAACTGAAATATCAGTACTCAGTGTTAAAATTCCACAATGTATAGTTCAAAATGCTTTTCTTTTCTTGCATTCTGTATGTCTATTGCTTATATAAAAGATGCCTGCAGATGGTTCTTTGCCTTCACCACAATAGGAAAAGAGACAAAACTATTGTTTGACAAGCAACATAGTAGTCATTTGTTGGTGCTGGCTTTCACAAAAGCCAAAACTGAGCAAGCCATAACATTTAGACTTAAATTCAGTCAGGGCTGATAATCTGTATCAGTTGGTTAGTTGAGATCCTTGAATGTGACTCAAGCTCACATCTTCACAGTTCATTTCTCCCCCTGACAATTCTTAGTCCTAACTCCTGTTATCTATGCATAAATGCTGATGCTAGACCAGGGCAAGCACTTAGTTATACTGTCTGGGGCACTTTGAATGAATGACCTGGGGCTTGGCCAAAGGCCAAGTCCATTGGAAACTCCCCTCTAAGCCGTGCATTTTTAGGCTGTGGTCATTTTGGGGGTTTCCCCCCAAATCTTCTCTGTCATGGCAGAAATGGAACAGCCCCATTTTCAGAATAGCATACAAGCCTCGATGTCAAAGTAAGTATGAGATAATTTGCTTTACATCTTGATTTCTCTATTCTTCTTAAATCCTTCTGCATTCTTAAATCTTTCCCATTTGCATATTCTTAAATCTTTTTCTATTTGCATATTGAAGTCTTCTTGTAAAAGTGTCTGCCTTTCCCCAAAAATGATACACTCAACATTTCCTGACAGTTGATGTCCCATAGAATTCTAGGTACTTTTGGTTTATTATAACCAAGACTAAAGAGAAAGTTTCCAAATAGCATCTGACAGGCTTCTAAAGTAATAAAAGTTACAGACTAAATGTTTAGTCAAATACAATGATACAATTCATGTTTCTAGCAAGCTGTTTCTTGGGTAAAAAGCTGGACTAAATTTATATATAGAGAGAGGCACAAAAAAGCCGTACTCAGAAACAATGGCTCATGCATATTTAAGTTGTTGGTAGAGGCACTAGATGACTGAATTTTATTTATCATTCAGTATAATAAAATTTTAGACCTCGGAAATGGTTCCAAGAATAGCAGACTGTTATGAAAAAGAAAAAGACCCTCATTGGTAGAAAGGTATCAAGCTATCTAAATTATTCAAATTGTTTTATTTTTCCAAATAGGCCTACTACCTCCAAGCATACTAGAAGACTAAAAGTATATTCAGAAATTACTGGTCAAAAACTATCTGTGACCCAGATACTGTTTGGATTTGCATGAGATGTTTCCAAAGCCGTCTGGGAAAGCCCACAAATTCAAAGCAGCCTCTTTATCCTCACCCCATTTCTGCTGAGTCCAAGAACCTTATTTCATTTCCTGCATGGTAGGCATTTTTTAGGGACTAGGTAAGCCATGACATCTGCGCTGCTTTCTGAGTCATTGTCATGAAATGATACATGCTTGGGTGTAGTACAGCTACTTGGTTCCCAGAGAAAACAAATAAACAAAAGTCAGCTAGGAACTGAGTTTTGCTAAAAACAAAGACAACGGACAATTCCAAATTAGTTATTTATTTATTTTTTAAAAACAGAGCCTTTGGCTTTAAAGTATCCAAATGACATTTCCTAACCCTGAAAACATATTTAAGTATTTTAAATGAGAGCTTTTGCTCCGTATGCCTCATTTTAGACACATGCCAGAGTTTGTGAAGGGAACTGGTCAGGCCTCTTCTAAGCAGATCTGTCTCTGGAAGATTGAGACAGAAAGCCCTGGTTATGATAGACCAGTGGGGCACATATTCATAAAAATCTCCTTCATTAGGATAGCTTGAAAATAACTTCATCATTTTTACTATCTATTTACTTAATCTATTAATGATTATATATGGCAGTGTTCTAGGTTCTAAAGATAAGTAAAATATCTGCCCTCACAGAACTTAAGAGTATAGCATATGTGGATGAGAATATAAAATTATATTATATTATTATAAAATTATAAAATTACAAATTATATTATATTATAAAATTACAACTACAGTATTCAGAGATTTCAGAGGTGAAGGAGGAAAATAACATATCTGCTACTGGAGTTAGAATAGAATTATTTCTGGATTTTACTCAGATTCTTTAAATCTTTGAAGTAAGAAATAGGAGCTAGAAGTATTACTGGGAAATTTCTAGAACAACAACAAAAACAAAAAGTTCAAGTGAATGACTAACCCTACCTACCTCTCCTGTGAGGAACAAAGTTGGGTAGAAAACTAACTTTTATCAAGTACTTATGCCAGGCATCATTCAGATATTAAATTATCTAATCATAATATCCTAGCATCGTTTGCTTCACTTTTACAATGAAACGTGGAGAGGCCAAGTAACTTGCCCAAGATCACACAGATAAAAAATGGCACAGTCAGGATTAGAAGCAAAATTCAGCTAGCTTCAACCATGCAGTTTTTTGCAAGCAAAGGCTGAAGAGGAGAGGAAAACACAAGGCATGCGAAGTAATTTAAGGATCAACAGCAACCTTAGACTAAGTTATGCTGTGCTGACACAAATCCTCCAAGTCCTAGTGGTTTACAGCAACAAAGTGTGTTCTTCACATTACTTGTCCCCTGCAGGTTGGCTGGGGATCTGTCCGGAGTTCTCTTCATTTTGAGGTCCAGGGTGGAGGAACTACCCCACCCTAGACACTATAATCTCATGGCAGAGGGGAAAGCCCCTTAAAGCCCCTTACAGTATCTACTAGGAAGTGGCAGGTTATTGCTTTTGCCCTCATTTTGTTAGCCAAATGAAGTCACGTGGGCAAGCCTGATTCCCTGGGCAAGGGAGGAGTACCAGACATTCTGAACAAGCACACAATCTGTTGCCGTCGGCCCTCTTGGGCACGTCATACTCCATTCTGCACATTTTATTCACTCTTTCTTCTCAGAAGATAATCCGAAATTCCTGTTTACTCATGGGATTAGCCTCAGAGTTCAGGATCTTCTGATAGTCTCTATATTAGGCCTGGATGTTGTTCATTTTCATCCAAATAATTATAAATTAAATAACAAATCATTTGCCCCCTCTGTACATATCCAATATACAGGGATAGAACATGGGCAAGGTAACTTTAATAATCACTTCCATGTGGAAGGGAGGAGTGGAGACACAACACACTCCATGGGTCAGGGAAGTCCTAAGACTCCATAGGCAGTCACAGTGAGGGACCCCTGGCCTGGGCTGGGCCTCCCAGTTCAGGTCACTATAGATCTGGAATGAACCTGAACTGTGGAATAGTGTGGCATGTTTCAGATTGGAAACTAAAGTAAAGGTTTGATTTTACCTGGACAAGACTTTTGAATAACTGAATGTGAGTCTTTATCTGGGCTGCAGAAAATAACTACAAGCTCTGTGATCTGCTGCGGATGGGACAGAGAAGGGAAATTCAGTAGACGCCTGCTGAAAGCAGTGACTAGAGGAACTGCAAAATCATTGCATGTTTCTACCTTCCTGAGTTCATGCTTCTTGTTAAACCAGAATTGGCAGGTGGAAGAGAAAAAAAATCAAAGATGACTACATTTTCTATCCTTGATGGCTAGGAAAACGATGATACTGTACATAGACACTGGATAATATAGAAGAAAACATGTTTCAGAATGGAATGGCTTTACCTTTGGATATTTTAGATTTGCTTAGGTGTTCAAGGTTGAGCTAAATATTAATAATACGCTCAAGAGAAAGGTAAAGAGCAGAAGTATAAGAAACATATTCAGACTTAGGAAGTTCCCAGCCTTATTGGGGTAGGTGAAACTAACCTACAAGAAACAAAGGTGGCAATATAATGTTTGAACTTGGTCATTGACCTGCTTCTAATGAAAGTGGAGTTTGGGGAAGTTAATTCCCTCTTTTGGGTTTATGTGTGAGTCTACACCCTCTCTGTCTTGATGGTGCATTAATTTATTGCTCCTAGTAATGCCCGCTCAAGGTGTTTGGCTGGAGCACACAAGCATCAGAGTTTCCAAGCAGTTCTTTCCCCGTTGCACAACACACAACCTTCATTGCTGAGGAACATCCTTGGACAGGCAGTTCTCAAGGGCAGAGAAAAGAGGAGCAGAGGGAGGAGATTGGGATAAGGTTGATGACCTCAAGATCCTAAGCCACAAACTAGTCTGATGGGCATAGATTTTACTGAACCACATGTCATAGATGGACATTCTTACACCACCACTGTAAGAACTTATTCACTATCATGGAATAGCTCATTTTTCACTTTCTCCTTCTCTAAAGGTAAGTTACAACTCAGTAAGTTATAATGTATTCTGTACCATAACTGTATAATTATTTTCCAGAAAATATTATTTATGTTAACATGTAATAGACTTATTCTTATTTTTAAATAAATATTTTTAAAGTTCATCTGCTTTCATTTCTAGTACAATTAATAATAGCTGTAACCCATATTCTCAAAAGCTTGTTAGGATCCTCAATAGTTTTTAAGACTGTAGAAGACTCCTGAGACCAAATAGTTTGACAACACCTGAGCTCTGTCGTTTGCTCCACCTCTTCAACATGTAAATCAGTTATGGCTGTTACTGCCTACACCTTACCCAGTGTATACAAGGAATAGCATTAGTTTTGCCTGAGCCGAGGACTATCTTTTGTGATCGAGAATGACAGGAGATCCCACTGGACTCTAAGCACATTGAGCGCAGGGACTGTGTCATTTTCATCCTTCTACCCCCGATACCCGGCCCAGAGCTTTGCACCTGGTTATTGCTCAATAAAAAATGTTGGTACAAATGAACAGAAGTCACAGCTTTATATTTTGACATAAACTGGATTTCTGGGTTTGCTTCAAATTCAAATGAGAACCTGAAATTATATTAATGTGACTAAAATGAGAGAGCATTGAAGTGACCTACCACCAATAGATGTGAACACACCACAAATATTATGTTTGAAAATATAACAAGAAAAATAGTAACAACTAACTTTGGGTGCTTTGGATGCCAAACACTGAGCTAAGCACTTCACATTCATCATCTCATTTATTCCTGATAATAACGTAAGGAGTTAGATGTTCTTCTTCTCTTTTAATAGATAATGAAACTGATAGTTACAGAGGCTGAAGCTCACAGCTTGCCCAAGGTCATATGCTAGTAAGGGAAAGAGCCTGGATTCTGACTCCACCAGAATATACTATTCCTCCCTAAAATGATAAGAATTGCTTAGCACCTTTCCATTCATTATGACATTCTCTTTTCATAGCAACTTGGACTAAGATGAGAGGCTCAGGTAATTATCCCTGCTTATAAATGCGGGACCACTTCCTCCAGAAAAATCTACGAATTCAACAGACATTTCAGTTGAACCCATAGCTACTGAGTGTGTCTCCCAGTGGCTGCCCTACTGCCTGAGGTGGGAGAGACTCTGTTCAAGAAGTAAAATCCCATTCAATACAACAATTAATAGATACTTTCAGTATCATTGCTTGATGAGGGAAACTGTATGTATTAGGTAAAGAGAAAAGCTAGCTGTGTACAGGATAGGGAGAAAGAAAGTAGGAGATGATCTATGGTGGAGAAGATGGGTAGGGGGCAATGTGGGAAATAGAGGCAAGAAAGACCAAGTACTTCTCCAAACTGTTCCTGTCCGTTGTGCTCCTTTCCTGAGATACGTAGAGAAGCAACCAAGAGATCAAGAGGTTGGGTTTGTGTTTCAGGTTTTTGAATAATATCATCTGTATGGCTTAGGGTAAATCAGTAGTTATAGTATTCTTGAATCTCAATTTTCTACCAATAAAATGAAGAGGTTGGACTAGATCAGTAATTTTCCATTTCCTCCCTATACCCCTCTCAGTCCCACTACCAAGAGATTAAAATTCCCAGTACATTGTGTCTTTCCAAAAATAATATTTAATATATATACAAGCTACACACACACACACACACACACACACACACACACACGTAATGCAGATACATACATATATCGTTTTTACATAAATTAGATTATACTATGCATATTTTTCTGAAACTTACATTTTCCACTTAGAGATCTTTGAAGATCTTTCACAACACATTCAGATTTATTTTTGCTTTAAAAGTGCTACTTAGTATTGTGTTGTAGGAAGGTCTCACAATTTATTTTGACAGACCCCTGTTGAAAGACATTTAGGTTGTTTCTAATTTTTTTGTTATTACAAACTCTTGTGGTGAATCTCCTGCAGCAATGTAAATCTTCAGTGTTTGGTAGAACATACACCATTCTTTGTGGAACTCCTGATGCATCGCCATGGGTCCCAGCGTTCCAGGAAGCATAGTTTGAAAACCACTAAACAAGATGATGTTATATTTCCTTTTCTCTTAATTTTATGAAACTTCTTTAATCTTTAGTACTTGTTGCTCTCATATTATTTTGCAATAACTCCTAACAGTTGTGTGTGAGTAGGTATGTCTTATCTCTCAAACCAGATTATAATCAGTTTGAAGCTATTTATTTATATATTATTTATTTATTTTTGTTTCAAAATATTAAGGGGGTACAGCTTTTTTTGATACATGGCTTGAGTCAGGGCTATAAATCTGCCCATCACTTAAATAGTGTTCATTGTACCTGTTAGGTGGGTTTTTGCCCTTCTCCTCCTCCCCACATCCCCCTGCTTTATTTCCAATGACTTTTACTTTCCTCTGTGTACTTGTGTGTCTACTGGTTAGATTCAATTTGTTAGAGAGTACACGTGGTTTTTGTTTTTCTATTCTTGAGATATATCACTTAGGATAATGGTCTCCAGTTACTTCCAAATTGTTGCAAAAGGCATTAATTCATCCTTTTTTATGGCTGAGTAGGATTCCGTGGCATACATATAGCACAATTTTTGTTAATCCACTGATTAACTGATGGGCACTTGGGTAGATTCCATATCTTTGCAATTGTGAATTGTGCTTTAATAAACATTCGCATGCAGGTGTCTTTTTGATAAAATGACATCTTTTCCTTTGGATAGATACCCAGTAGTGGGATTGCTGGATCAAACAGTAGGTCTACTTTTAGTTTCTTGAGAAATCTCCATACTGTTTTCCATAGGGGTTATACTAATTTGCAGTCCCACCAACAGTGTATAAGTGTTCCTTTGCCTCTTGATCTGCTTTTTAATAAAAGCCAATCTAATAGGAGTAAGGTGATATCTCATTGTAGTTTTAATTTGCATTTCCCTGATGATTAGTGCTGTTGAGCATTTTTTCCATATGTTTGTTGGCCATTTGTCTATCTTCTTTTGAAAAACTTCTGTTCATGTCTTTTGCCCACTATTTAACAGGGTTGTTTAGTTTTTTTCTTGCTTCTTTGTAGATTCTAGTTGTTAGCCCTTTGTTGGATGTGTAGATTGCAAATATTTTCTCCTATTCTGTAGGTTGTCTATTTGTTATGTTGATCATTTCCTTAGCTGTGCAGAAGCCTTTTAATTTAATCAAGTCCCATTTATTAATATTTATTTTTGTTGCTGCTACAATTGCCATTGGGGTCTTAGTCATAAATTCTTTGCCTAGACCGCAGTCTAGAAGAGTTTTTCCTACATTTTATTCTAGAATTCTTATGGTTTCTTGCCTTACATTTCAGATGTTTAAAAATATATATAAAAAAATGTTTATACATCTTGAATTAATTTTTGTGAGTGGCAAGTGATAGGGGTCCTGTTTCATTGTGTGGCTATCCACTTTTCCTAGCACGATTTCTTGAATGGGGATTCTTTTTCCTAGTGTGTTTTGTTGTCTGCTTTGTCAAAGATCAGTTGGCTATAGGTAGATGGTTTTATATCTGGGTTCTCCGTTCTGTTCTATTGGTCTATGTCTCTATTTTTGGGCCAATACCATGCTGTTTTGGTTACTACAGCCTTGTAGTATAGTTTGAAGTCTATAGTATAGTAATGTGATCCCTCCAGCTTTGTTCTTTTCTCTTAGGATTGCTGTGGCTACTTGGGCTCATTTCTTGTTCCAAATGAGGCATAGAATTATTTTTTCTAGATCTGTAAAATATGTTGTCAACATTTTGATGGAGATTGTATTGAATCTATAAAGCACTTTGGGCAGTATGAACATTTTAACAATGTTGATTCTACCAGTCCATAAGCATGATATATTTCTCCATTTGTTTGTGTCATTTGCAATTTCTTTCCTCAGTGTTTTGTAGTTCTCCTTGTAGAGATCTTTCACCTCCTTGATTAAGTATATTCCTAGGTATTTTATTTTTTTTGTAGCTATTGTGAATGGTATTGAGTCTTTGATTTGACTCTCAGCTTGACTACTATTAGTATATAGACATGCTACTGATTTGTGTACATTAATTTTATATCCTGATACTTAGCTGAATTTATTTATCAATTCCAGGAGACTCTTAGTGGAGACTTTGGGGTTTTCTAGATACAAGATCATATGATCAGCAAAAAGCAATGGTCTGACCTCCTCTTTCCTGATTTGGATTTCATTTTTCTTCTCTTGCCTGATTGCTCCATATCTAGGACTTCCATCACTATATTGAATAAAAGTGGTGACAGTGGACACTCTTGACTTGTTCCAGTTCTTAGTGAGAATGCTTTCAACTTTTTCCCATTCAGTATAACATTGGCTGTGGGCTTGTCATATATGGCTTTTATAATTTTGACACATATTCCTTCTATGCCTAGTTTTTGAGCATTTTTATCATGAAAGGGTGCTGGATTTTGTTGAATGCTTTTTATGCATCTATTGACATGATAATATCATCTTTGTTTTTGCTTCTGTTTATGTGGTGAATGACACTTATTGATTTACATATGTTGAATCATCCTTGCATCCCAGGGATGAAGCCCACTTGGTCACGGTGGATTATTAAAGCTACTTATTGTTTGGCATCTTTTTGTATTCCTCAAAGCCTAGCCTAGCATTTAGTGAGGCATAAGAAGTGTTCAATAAACATATATTGAATGACAATTAGAAGAGAATTGGGTTGGTAAAATAGAATACTTAGATATAAATCTTGAATGGCAATTTAATTGCCATGTTGAATGGCAATTAAAAGAGAACTGGGTTGGTAAAACAGAGTACTTAGCTATACATCTCTGGCAATTACAGTTGTTCAAATAGGAGTGTGGGTACCAATAGTTAGCCGTAATTTCATTATGGAAAGCTTCAGCGGGTTAGAGGCAGTCTAACTACACTGCCACTCAGATAGGGGCATGAAGGTGAAATGGGTAATTCCTCCATGCATGCTTTGCATTTCCAGAGTTGCCAGCCACACACTACTGTGGAGGCCCCATTCGTGTTGCAGTCTATGTAAACAGTGCCTCTTAGAGTTGTACTCCAGTTGGCTAAATTCACAAAGAATACATGAATTGTGCCCTCTACAGTTGCATAGGATGTTGGTAAAATTCATATTATCCTCTTATTATCAGGAATTTTATTCCATCCATCATTCTCTCCATTACCCAATCTATAGTCCTTCCCATTCTACTTAGTCTTTCCATATAAATATTCTTACTTCTCTTTCATCACCATAGTAGTAGTTATGATGAAGAAGAAGATGATGATGATAATGGTCTCCTATACCATCCAGAATCAATGTCAGGTACCTTTACTTAGTTTAAAAAGCCTTTCTCAGTTTTGTCTTCTTTATCTCTCAGCTTCATCTCCTACTACGTCTTCCATTCCATCTTCCTTGTGTTTATACACTCAATTTCTTCTTCTTGGAATACCTTTCTCACCTTCCCCTACTTTTCTCTATCTTTACTTGCTTATTTGTAATACCAATTTCCATCATTCTTATACATCTCAAGCATCATTTGCTCCATCACAAATTGAATTTTTTCCTCCCCCTAAATTGTAAATCCCACAATGTCTTTTTCTACCTTGTAATCCCAATACTTAGAACAAAGAATAAATGCCAGTTGGATTAATGAATGAATAAACTATATTTTGATGGGGTTATTTTGAGGAAGAGCACCTATTTTTAAATCTGAATGCCCAGACCTTGAAAATTTAATAAATAAACTTAATACTCTTCCATGATTATTATGAAGCTGTGGATTTAGTTATAATTGGCATAAAGTAATTTAAAGTAAATGAAAAATTTTAAAACATTCCTCCTTCTACTTAACGCTTCTCCATTATATTATTTAAACAAACATGGTAAATAAAATATTTTAATCCAGAAAAAAATGAAGCTGATGACTATATTTGTTGATATTTTGTAACATGGGTGCCAAATAAGAGTCAAAAAAAGTGCTCAAGAGTAAGACGGGGGAAAACAGATCTTGTAACACCCTTTTCTAAAATAAAATGAGAATATTTTCCTTTTTAGTATTTGCTCTGGTTATCTATGTATCCTCTCATTCTTGTGTTTCTGTGTTCATGTTTCTCCCTTAAACTTCTCATCTCCCTAAACCCTTCTCCAGAATGTTCTTATTTCATCTCTCCCTCCACTGTTTCCCTCCAGGTTTTCTGAGTCCATCTCCTCCGTCTCCAGGCTGTACTTGCCCCTTGACCCCCTCTTCCTCTCCCAGGACTGTATTTCCCCTGCCTCTCATTTGCCTCCCAGCAACCTAAGCAGAACAATACTGGAACTGTAACTGGCACTCTGACAAAAAGGAGAGCAGTTGGAAAGAAAACTTTACTCATAAAGGAGGAGACAAGTTTCTTAAAAATATCTGTGGGAAGGTGTTTGCTAAATCATCTGTTTCTTCAGATATGGAACTTTTAACAATATGGTTTCCACTTCGGTGGAGGAAGGCAAGAAGCACCTTCTTGGGCTGGATGACTAAGCATATGCAAGGAATCACAGACCTCAGTAACTTAGCCTTGAATAAAATTCAAGATTCCCCCCCCCCCCCTTATTTGTGTTCTTTCTTTTTTTCTGAAAGCCCCGTTGCAGGAATTCAAAGGGCCAAATTCTGCCCTCAGCTATGAGTCATGACTCCCTCGAAGCCAAGGAGCTCATATGTATGTACTCAAAGGAAGTATTGGACCTTGGGGACTCAGGTTAAATAACAACAGCCCAGTCGTTTGTTTGCTTATTTGCTTAAACCTTTATAAAAGAAGCACAAGGCCTGCTGTACCTGAATGCCTTTTTATAATCATTTAAAAAATACACAGTAGAATTTAAATTCCCACAGTAGATCTCCTGCATTACAACACAAATAATAACAGTCTATCTTACCCTGTGCTCTAGGTCCAGGAGAGAGCCGTAAGAAAAGAGGCAGAAATGAATTTTCTAACGTGCCAGCCTTTCACTGAGAAAGTTCTGTTTTTATCCCCAGGGAACTCAACACAAGGGACTGAAATTCAGTGTTCCCTGTAAAGTGCATGAAATACCTAAACAGCTTTTATTTTTCGAAGCTAGGTTGAAGGTAACAAGGGCCACTTCGCTGGCTCTAGGAAAAACAAATATGTGCAAGCTGGAATTCCACCCCAGACTTCTCCTTCTAATGCCTTCCTCTCCTAGTGCATGTGCCTTTTCTTCCTTATCTCTTGGGTTCGCCTACAGAAAATCAAAATTGTATCCAATGTCAGTTCCCTTTGCTATCCCTCTCCCAGAGAGTTTTCTTTTTCCTACTAGTACAGAATCACTGTATTTTATTTCATCAAGATAACAACTATATCAGATTTATTAAAAAACAGGATAATTTCTCTAACTCCTCAGATGTGTAAAAGTTTCATACCCTGCCATTCCTGCTATAATGTATTTCTTATTTTAAAAAGCTTTTATTTACATCTTTATTGGTTTAAAGAACGTAATACATCAACCATTATAGAACAATAAAAACACAGATACATTTCAATTTTTTTTCTTAGAGGCAGCCACTGTTCACTCTTCCCATAGTATTTATATTTAAATTTTTAAATGTTAAATGAAATATTGAAGAGGTTGACCAGATAGTACATACTGTTGTCTCTCTTCCAGACATTTCTTAGTTCCCCACTCCCGAGGGAGGTTTGTAGGGGCAGACAGGAGTGTCTAGACACCTCTGGCTTTTTCTAATATCAGCCCTGGAATGTGGCACCTTCTCTGCCCAAGTATAGGTCTGCCTCCTGGCAAATTCCTTCCCTCTAGCTTGCCCTTGTATTTTGCTTTACAGCCTGAACACAAGTGAAAATATCTTCTCCCTCACATTAACTCCAACTACTACATAGATGTCCAAATGCCAGGGTTCGGAATTCCTTCTTGTTCGCCATCCCTTTCTTTTTTCTCATGGCCTGGGATTTGACACTTTGGCTCATGTGGTGAAATTTGGCCCATGTTTGTTTCTATTTATAAAAAGATTAAACTGAAAAAACACTAGCCAAACAAGCAAACAAACAAAACTTTCTAACATTGACATTGTTCACAGATACTAGAGAATTAAGAAAAAAAAACTTCGTAGGATTATGTAATAGTAATACTAACTATATCAATTATACGAAATGGTTATTCTTTATACCTAAATCCTAAGGTATACAATATTAACAAGCTATATCATTCATTATGTTATCATTCATTCATCCAACAAGCAAACGTTTATTGCCTAATGAACTTTAAATTTTGTTATAAATATAATTGTATTACCCATGTATACATATTGTATTATAGGTTCAAATCCTCCTTCTAGAAACATCATCTGCATTCTTTGGAATGGTTACTGCTTCACACACACACCCTCCAACCTACCCAGCATGACCTGCCACGTTTAATGTGACCTCACACACTTACCACTATTGATGGATCCAGAGACAGGCACTGGACCCAACCTCAGCCAAAAAGATTGCTTCTCTGGGAATTTTTTGAATGAGAACTGAGTCCATTTTTGGTCTGAGGGGGAAGCTGTGGGAATGGGATCTGAAACCCCAAGAGCTACTGGCTACTTTGTTTCTTACCACAAGGAACAGTGGATCTCAACCCCAGCTGCGCATTAGGACCACCTTGGGAACTTTAAAAAAAAATGCCTTGGCACCGACTCCCAGAAATTCTAATCGACTTGGTCTGGGATGGAACCCAGGTGTCAATATTTCTTTAAAACTCCCCCAGGTGATTCTAATGCATAGCTAGTGATGACAACTACTGAACTGGAAAACAGTTGACAGTGAGAAAGAACAGAGTCACCCAGCAGAGACGGCCGGAGGAGACACAGAAACACGCTGGTGGCCAGTGAAGCCCTGTTTCAGGTATTCCGCAGGGTGAACTGCTCCCCGGACTTTTTTCTCACTGTTCTGTTGATGAATCCTTTTTTCGATTACCTGAGATATTCCAGTGTCTTTCTGATAAATCCTCCTTTATCCTAAGCTAATTTAAGTTGCATTTATGTGATTTGCAAACAAAGAAGTCCATACGAAGATCTCTGGTTTTGTGTGCTCAGGCTTAATAGAGTTTTATGCTTGTAGAATAGTTTCTCTCCTTTCATGTTCTTCTTCACTAATTTAAGCAACCAGGCCCACAATATCTCACGTTCTGTGCTAGTTACCAAGAATACTAAGACAAAGATACTATATAGTCCCTTTATTTGAGCAGCTTTCGGGCATATCAGCAGAGAGAAATAGCAATATAAAAAGTGTTATAATGGCAGCATTGACTGGGTTACCGTGAGAGCGCTGAGGAAATGTGTAGTCCTGTAAGATCATGGAAGCCTTCACAGAGGAGATGGCCCTGGTGTTGCTGGAGGACTGAATTAGTGTAACCTGGTAAATAAGAGCAGGTCAACACGAAGAACTACATAGCCAAGGGCCAAAAATTATAAGAGAGAAAGGCATATTAGAGAAATTAAAGTAGTTTTGTTATGGCTGGGGCCCAAAGTATGTGCATGCTGGGAGCTGGGGTTGGGGGACAGAGATAGAATTTAGGCAGACCATTGACACCAGCATTTGCTATGACAAATATCTGAGATTTTTTCCCATGGGTACTACAGAGACTTGGGAATGTTTTAGCTAGAGCAGTGATATGAACGGATTTGCATTCCGGAGAGATTTCTTTGGAGAAGTGATAGTGCAAAGGCCTAGTTTTCAGGAAGGAAACATGTTAGAAGGCCATTGCAGCTGTCCAGGAGAGAAGTGATCAGACTCTGAACTAAGACTCTGATAATGAGAACCTAGTTTAAAAAAAAAATTGGGAAGTAGTCCCTGGATATGAGAACCAATTGAGGTCAACTAAAGAGAATGTGTATGTGAGGGAAGCAGCGAGAGAAAGAGAATAGGGCCTAAACCCCGAAGAAGTCTTACATATAAGGAGTAGGAGAGTACATTTGGCCCTCGTTATCAGCGGGTTCAGCGGCCATAGGTTCAACCAATCACAGATCAAAACTATTTGAAAAAAAAATACAAATTGTAAAAAACAATGTAGTATAACAATTATTTACATAGCATTTATTTTGTATTAGCTGTTATAAGTAACCTAGAGATGATTTCAAGTAGACAGGAAGATTTGCATAGGTCATATACAAATACTACACCGTTTTATATCACAGAGTTGAGCATCTGCGGATTTTAGTATCCTGGGGGGTTTTGGAATCAAATCTTCTTGGATACTAAGGGACTACTGTATATAGTTGGAAGAAAAATTGCTTCAAAGGAAAAAGAGAAGAAGCTAGAGAACTAGGAAATCATGATATTGTGGAAATTAACATCTCCAATGACTTTTGTCCTGGGTTTAAATAGAATGTAATTATCCACCAAGTAAGGTTTGCTTTTCTTTCTTTAGATATATCTTGTTTTCACTTCTAGACTAGCCAAGGGGTAGAACTCAGTAAACTAAACCAAGGGTTGCTGTTTTTCTCTGAGCCTCGTCTCATCCCCCAGCCCCTCAAGCCCAAATTTATCCCCACTTTGGTAGTCTGGCGACCAAGAAACTCAAGAGAGATAGAGAGGGAGAGTGGACGAAGTATACAACTAGGTGTTTGGTGTTGACCCACTTAGTGCTGATGAAGATGGGACGAGATCCAGGCCAGCTCTGGGCTTGTCTGCAGGTGAGCAAATTGGAGGAAAGGACTCTCCAAGGAGGTCTGGGAAGTCCAACAGGGAACAATCAGAATAGGTGGAAGGAAGCTTGCTTGGAGCTTTGATTTCTAACTTAAAAATGTCCTTTGTTCTCTCTAGGCCTTCTACCACAGTAAATGGTTCTTCCTTAACTTTTTACCCCTGAGTAGGTATGTTCTGACTAATAAAATCTCCTGCTACTACATAGTCTGCATACATAATATCCTATATGCCTACAAAATACTACCATGGCATTCATGAACCAGAGGTGGGGTCATTATAAAATGTCACAGGAAAGGGGAAGGTAGGGGAAGAGGCAGTTTGTTGTGTATGTTTTTTTCTCTCCAAATAGATTTCTACCATAGCTCCTTATTACATTTAGTATAAATGTCCAAAACCTTAACCCAAACCATAAGGCCTGACATGCCCTGTCTCCATTTAATCTCGTGGCCCTTTCCTTTCCTTGATGAGGTTCCAGCCACTCTGACCTTTTGTTTTTTTCTTCTTGGGCAAATAAAGTCATGGAGTCCAGTTTAGACAGTTTCAATTATATATATATTATACACACATGTGTATATATATATACACACATACACATATATGTATATGTGTGTGTGTTTAGTTAATGGCATACTAGATTTAAATCCAGGCTTGAACTATGAGAGAAGATGGCAAGCCCTTTCTTAGTAATGAAGGAGAAAGTTGGAAGGAAGGAGTTGGTTAGCAAGAAGTCACTTGGTCCCAGAGCAGGCGTGAAGAAGCTGCTGTTGCTAGGTGACCTTCTCTGTCCCAGCAATTCCTCAGAATGTCAGGATCTTCCTGCCTGGGAAATGGGGAATAAAGGCACAGAGGAGAGTTTTAGAACATTTGAAAGAAGTACCACAAGCTTTCCTGAATGAATTATTCTTCCATGCACTCTAAAATATCTTGAAGATGACTTGAAACTACTTTCTGGTGAACTAATCAGATAGAAGAAACTAGCTCAAAATAATGCATAAACAACTTCACTTCCTTTTATCCCCTTAAACACTGATTATAACTTTTGGGCCAAAGGAAAAATGCCATATCCCTTAGACCAATAGCCTCTATCCTCTTCCATTATGTAGCAACCTCATATAGTACTAAATTTCCTACAACCCAACTAAATTCCAATATTCATTGTATGCCTCCCTCATACCACCCTAGGCACTTCATTCCACACTAGACAAAAATGGTGTGCAAGTGCGGTGTGTGTATGGAAGGGGGTTGTTCTGGCAGAAAGGTCAGAGGGAATGATCCAGGCTTTGAAATTAATATTATTTATATAATAGTGAGCTGGAAGGAGAGTTGATAAATGAGCAAAAGTGAGATCCAAAAAGGAAATGGAAAGTTGCAAATTAGAGTGGATTTTTAAAATCCATCCTTAGCAACTCCAAAAAGACAATGAGATAGTATCAGGTGCCCAGAACTCAACAGTTCTGGCAGCTTGGATGTTGTAGCTATGTGGAACACTGATTTCTGACAAAAGGGGCTTAGAGAAAGGCGATCCAGTGAGAATAATAGTTCCTAATATATATATATATATATATATATATATATATATATATATATATAGAGAGAGAGAGAGAGAGAGAGAGAGAGAGAGAGAGAGAGACAAAGCCAGAGCCAATGAGAAAGCCTGGTTTTCAATGACCCGTAATTAAGATCTGAAGAACGGAGAGCCAGTGATGAGAGGAAGAAGAGTTTCATATTCTCATCCTGCCCTACTGTTGAATTTGCCTACCAGGCATCCGTTCTCTCTTCTTTTGGTATCAATACCTGACCTTCCTTTGGGAAACCACCTCTGCCTCATTGTGTGTGGTCCCGCCCAGTTTTAAGGGATCCTGCCATCCCCTGGCCAAGGGGGAGCACATGACATAGACTCAGCCTCTTAGCAGAGCAGGGTGATACAACGTTGGAAAACATGCGGAGCCCATTCATCCCAATGGCAGTGCTCTCAAGAGACTGTCCACAAGTTTCCGCTCCATAGAACTCTCTTTGCCCACTGTGTCTGATTCCCATCCTCATTCAGGATAGGATTTAAACATTTTATTTCAGTCATTTACTTTTTGATTTTTTTTTAAGAGATGAGGTCTCGCTGTGTTGCCCAGGCTGGAGTGCAGTGGCTATTGGCAGGCGGGATCCCATTCCTGATCAGCACGGGAGTTTTGGCCTGTTCCGTTTCCTGCCTGGGCCAGTTCACCCCTCCTTAGGCAACCTGGGGGTCTACTGCTCCTGGGAGTTCACCATGTTGATGCTGAACACCCCATCGGGATAGTGTACTACAGCCCAGAACCCCTATACTCAAGTGATCCTCCTGCCTCAGCCTCTCGAGTAGCTGGGACTACAGGCACCCACCACTGTGGCCAGCCCCTTATTAATTTTTATGAATTTGTTTACTGGCTTTATTTGGCCAAAGTTGGTCATCTATGTTTGCAAAGGATCCCAGGAGCAATATCCTAGAAATTACCTGGTAGATTACTCAACACAGTCATAGCTAGGTTATGGATTCATTTTTTAATAAATTATAGTATTCTTACACTCTATAAAACTTTGAAATTTGAGCAAAATTTAAATTTAATTTTTTTGTGTCATGCCAATTACAATGCAGAATTTGGGAATGGAGTTAAGATTCTGAATATCAAACCATGACAGACAAAAGCGTAGGGAGGGTCCCAAGGATATGGTAAAAATAATTTAATTAAACTGTAAAATTTCTTTTGCTAATTGAGGGGTGACTATAAAGGAGGGTGGGATAAAGTAAATATGAAAATCAACCAAAAATGTTAATCACTAGCAATAACTTAAGGGATGTGAAAATAGACATTTTAAACATACATAGGTATGACAATTGCATTGTGATTACATAAGAAAATATTATTTTTTGTTTTTTGGTGTATACTGTTATCAAAATAACATGACATCATGATTTTCTTTAAAAATATTTAAAAATGTTTTCAATAAAAACAGTATCAAAGAGGGATGAGACCTAAAACAAGTGTAGCAAACATGTTGGTAACTTTATGGGCATCCCTTTTAGTAGTAACAGTCTCCCTACTTTTGTGTATGGTCAGAAATTTTCAAAATAAAAAATTTAAGAATATCTAGTAAAACACCTGTAAGAAGTGACTGCTTCTGTGTATGTGTAGTCTAGCACTTTCATCATCTTTGAAAACTGCTTGGAAATTGTCTTTTGACAGTGGTTTTCCTTCTATCTTTTGTAATCTACTCAGTCTTATAATTTATAAATGAGATTTGCTTATTAGTGGTGACCTGCTGTCAGTAAATTACTTTATTAAGTTCTTTCTTTGAAATATACCCCTCCTATAACATGCCTATCTACACCCAAAGGAAAACCAAGTAGTAGGAATGCACAATGAAAAGGGAAAAGACTATGCTTACCTAACTTGATTTTTATGCACAGTTTTTAAAAATGCTAACATGATATGACACTGAAAGATATCTTACTGAATGTCTTTTGTAAAAAAAAGAAACAACATTACTTCTCAAATATTCCAACTACAATAAAGATGTAAAGGTATCAGATTACCTAACACTAGTAGTCTTCTGCTTTACCCTCGATGTTCAAGTATTTTTAAAAACCCAAAGTTAGCTTGGCAAAATCCTTTTTATTTTACGTGCTTCTACTTTCTAATAGCAACCAATCCTGGAGAACAAAGGTCACATAGAACAAAATGAGTCACTGCCCAGACTATGAGAATGCTAGTATGAACAATTATTGAGCATAAATTAGACCACAGTACTTCATTCTCTTGCTTGGGTATGGCTAATACATGGCTAATACAGTTCATCCTCTTGATTTTTGCAATGTTTACTACAATAATGAACAATTTGGTTAATCTGCCTGTAAAAATTGATTTTGTTTGTCCTCCAATATTTTGTACTAATAACAATTTCCCTTTAAAACATAGCTGGTTCTGCCTCATCAACCTCAGACTTTCATTTTAGAGTGAATCTTTTAATTATACAACCATCCAGCGACAGTCTGGACAAAAATGGCATTCTAGTTAACACTCACCACAACAGAATATGGATGCCTGAGTTTATACCAATGCCCTCCTCCACTCAAATGGGGGAACCATGTAAGTTATGGCATCATTTCATCTAAAACATTTGATACGGTCTTACTATTTCAGTACACAGAGACAACTGTAGATGTTAACTATTCAGAGGGGAATATATCATCTGTTAAAGAAGGTCAGATAGCTTTATACAAGTTAATTTTCAAAGGCAATCAGATCTTGAAAAGTTCTGATGATAGGCGACACCAATTGGCATTTTCTCAAATATTCTGCTGAAAGAAAAGAGGGAAGTATGATAACATCAAGATCGGCTTCCCTTTTGTAAAGTTTTCTTAAATCATAACTTCTTTTCTATAGGAACAAAAGCAGCATGGCCCAATTTCAAAATAGAGACAAATAAATAGTCAGTAGAACTGAAAAGTATTTTAATGAGTTCATTTCATATGGTTCTTCTACTCGACTCCAGGAATGTTATGTGGATTTGTTCAGTGAATTATTGAAAAAGCAACAGGAAAAAGAATACAGTACATGATTTTTTTTCCCATTTGGTCGGTGAATTAAGGGAAAGGTGATGTGTTAAAACATAAGAAATGTTATTAACTGTACTCTACTCATGGCTCATGGGAGAAGCAAACTGCAGCTAGCTTATGTTTTGTTTATTTCCCCCTGTTTCAAAAAAAGATTTGAGGCAGCTATAAGATTGGTTAGTATGGGCATAGTTACTGACAAAAGAGTCTCTGCAGTGCTTGAGAACCTATAAAAGGAAGATTTTTCCCTGCCCTTTCTTTATGTGCATATGTAGCTTTCAAATAGTGATTTTGAAATGGTTCAATAGCAAAAACTGGCCTTCTGCTGCCAGAGAGAATGCTTAGGGTTAGATCAGCAAATAGTATAGATCACTGACTTCTGCCAAGTGTGCAGCCTCCATGGAAGTTGTTCTTCCATCACTCACTGCCTCCTTCAAAGCTGTGTGTTTCATCCTTCCCATAGGTGCTGGGCCCAGGTGTGTGAGGGCAGAGCCCAAAGCACACAGGAGAGGAAATTTCTTTGTTTCAGCTTCGCACACATCTGTGCAGTAACAAAGTAGGAATTTAAGTGGCCAATGTCACAGAAATTTAGTTGATACACTTAACAGCATGAACTTTAAGCAGCAAACACAAATAAGTAATCAATCCACTATGGACTGGGGGCCATATCCATCTGAGAATGCAGATGACAGACTGTTAACGATGCATGACAAGGATGGAGAAAAGAAGAGAATCTAGGCATGGCAAAGACAAAGATATTTTTCCTAGAAATAGTAGGATAAAGATTTCACTGATTCTTTAGTTTAAGGTAGGATTGGAAAGTAAGGCCAAAACTATATAAGGAACATTTTAAAAAATCATACAATATACTATTTATGATTTTTTTTTTTTTTTGAGATAGAGTCTTGCTCTGTCGCCTGGGCTGGAGTGCAGTGGTGTCATTATACCTCACTGCAACCTCAAACTCCTGGGCTCTAGCAATCCTCCTGCCTCAGCCTCCTGAGTAGGTGGGACTACAGGCTTGCATCACCACTCCCAGCTAAGTTTTAAAAAAATTTTCTGTAGAGATGGGGTCTTGCTTTTGCCCGGGCTGGTCTCAAACTTCTGGGCTCAAGCAAATCTCCTGCCTCAGCCTCCCAAAGTGCTGGGATGACAGGCATGAGCCACTGCACCTGGCAACTATTTGTGATTTTTATATACCCATTTGTACTTAAATAATCTAGTAAGTTACACATTGTTCATTCTATTACCCTTTGCTGCCTGTTTAAGGTCCAAAGTTAAAAAACCGTTTCTGCAACTGTACAAGAGGGATATCTAAATCAGGGTGTGTCTGTCAGGACAGGCTACACAATGCTAGTGTAGCTAAGAACACCAGACCTGTCAGCTCTTAAACTGTTAAAGGTTTACTTCTCACTCATAAGAAGTCTCCTGAGGGTCTAGTTGCTCACCAGACCAGCTCGTAGGGATGAAGGGTTGCCTCATTCTTCTAGCTACACTATCTGGAAAATGGGGCTTCCAGGGCCATGGGGGCAGGGGGAAAATGTGCTCTTAAGAACCTAGGGCCAGAACTGACACCTCTTATTTCTCCTCAAGCCCATTGGTCAGTACTAGTTACATGGCCTCAAACTAACTACATGAGAGGGTGGAAACTGTAAAAGAGCCATGTCATGTTTGGTGAACACCACTGTCCCTGCCATGTCTGTTTACTGCAAGTAAGATCTGTGCTAAGAATGGCTAGACAAGGTAAGTAATATCTCCCCCAAAAGTCTATCTTGAACTTTAGTAAATATAAAATCATGGGAAGCTTGTTGAAAGGATACGTTTTCAGGCCAATATGTAAAGTTCAGTTTAGTAAGGTTGAGGTGGGACTAGTGCTTTCATTAGGCATATTCTCCCAAGGTATGTGTATAACATAGTGCACATGGAAAGAAGATTATGCATTGAGGTGCAACATAAAAATTCTCTTTAGGGGACGGGAATATACATAAAATGAAACTAAAATTCAAGAACAAGTCATTTGGGAAAGTCAGTGTCTTTTTGAGACATTCTTTCTATTCCACAGGATGTCTATTTTGCTCTATAGTCCTGGGAATTTGGATAAATATCCCACCAATCCTTTGCAGGTATGACCACAATACTGCTAAAATCTCTAGGTGAAAAATAATATTAGGCCAGGCCTTTGTCCAGGCTCCTTACTTCCTCCTCAAGATGTCTTCCTCTTTTGCCAATTGATCTTGTACTTGGCTCGGAGAAAAAGCCATAATGGAAAACATCATGTTTGCTTCTCCTCAAAGCTTTAAAATAGGGTCTTTTCCTTTTTTTTTCTTTTCCTCTCAGATTGTTACCAAAGCGTTGTACTCATTAGTAGTTATTCTTTGGAAAGAAAATTAGAAGAAAAAAACTAGATGATAATATGGGTAATTTTAAGTGTAGGCACGCACAAAAACTTCTTGAAAGTCAGGTTGCGGTATGTGTTCTTATTTTAGATTTGCCCCTGTTAACATCTTCTCAATAAACAGGTGCATACATTTCCCCAAGCTGTCACTGGTGTTTATTTAGCCTGTGTGCTTCAAAATCTACTGATGGATGATACCCAACCAGCTTGAAGCTTGACTTTCAGAATCAAGAGGCTTGAAGTTTTAATGAGACTTTCTTAAAGTGTGGTCCAAAGAGTTTGTCAGAATAGGAGCATCTCTCTCAAAGATACCGTCAGAGTATCACATTTGTATGTTAATTTTAGTTCAACAAATAGGAAAAATGATTATGAGTAATAGCTCTCAGCTTTCAGATAGTTCTTTTCATGTTCAAAGTGCTTGACAAACATTAATTAAATCACTGGCAGTCAAATTAGATAAACATGTTCTCTGTATGTGCATAGCTGTGCCTTCCATGCACACAGGCTTCTAAATCACATCACTGCAGATCAAACATCATTTTTTGCCATCTGAACTTGGTTGGCTGATATTGATTCCAAGCAACAGATAATTACTGGAAGGGCTAATCATGAGGAGAGATTATGTAAGCTTTCTTTGTTTTTAAACAAAAAAACCTGAATTTATCCTTGATAAAAGGTACAGGATGAACCACTGTCTCTAGGCCAGAAGGTAACAATGATAAAGCAAATTCCCTTGCATGACAGTGTTGGAATAGCTAAACTCTAATTTAAAAAGATCATTTCATCAACAAAGAGCACATTTTATGCTTCCCAGGCTACTGATGTTTTTGGCCTGTTTCAGCACCAATAACAAGGCAGCTTTTAAGGCTAAATACGGTGTTGATTTCAGCAATATAGTAATTGTTCATTAATGCCAGAAATCCTTGGTCACTACTGACTTGAGAAGCATTTGGGCTATGATTATTTTTAGAGTAACTTACACTTATTTTTTCTTCATTGAATTGAATGAAGTTTTTCAAACTATCCCAAGAGATTAATTGCTGTCAATGGATCCCAAAATGAAGTATATTCCAAATAAAAGAGTGCTAATAGCATTCCATCCTTTGATAACACTTAAGAAATTAACACGCTGTACCCACTGACATCACACAACTGGGAGAAGGCATGCACGTGCATGTGTGGACACAACTTGGCCAGAGTAAGGCTTGCTTTCATTGAGAAGTTCAGGACGCATTGCTACAACTGGAGGGGCTTTAGGTTTTTCTTCTACTCTGTCTGCCAAATTAGTCTACTCTATTTCCAAGGAAGAAAAGTACTTGTTAATTGTCTTGCAGTTTGTTGATAAAAAGAACATCTAGTTCAACTGAGCTATCTTCTTCCAGACTGCAAAAGTACCACTTGGAGTCATGGTAGCTATACATGTACATCTCACAGAATGGTGTTTGTTTCTCTTTTATAGAAGAGATAACTTGTATGCCTATAAGCCTAAAATCTGAGAGATTCTTCTTCTTTATTAATGAAAACCTGAGTTCAATGAGAATGTATGATGTGTCCAAGGTCATACTCACTGCCCACATGTTTTAGACCTGACTGGTGGCAGTAATGAAAACTTAACTGTTATGGTACTGCATTTGCCTTAGTCTTCTACTCTTAGGCTCTGGCTATACTCCTAGGAGTAAGGGTGAACTTTCTGTGATCACATTTAGAGCAAGGAGTCATTTATATGACTGATTTTTGGCCCAGGAAAATATATCAAATACATCTCTAAGGTGTAAGTTTGTTCTTCCTTAAGTATGGAGACAAAAAGTTAGACATGGGCTGGGCGCGGTGGCTTATGCCTGTAATCCTAGCACTCTGGGAGGCTGAGGTAGGAGGATTGCTTGAGGTCAGAAGTTCGAGACCAGTCTGAGCAAGAGCGAGATTCCATCTCTACCAAAAATAGAAAGAAAAATTAGGAGGGCATGGTGGCATGTGCATGTAGTCCTAGCTATGCTGGAGGCTTAGGCAGGAGGATTGCTTGAGCCTGGGAGATTGAGGTTGTAGTGAGCTGCACTGCACTCTACCAAGGGAGACAGAGCAAGACTGTCTCAAAAAAAAAGAAAAGGAAAAAGAAAAGTGAGACTTGGATGGGAACATTTAAATATCAATAAATGTAAATGGCCTTAAAGGGTAAATAAAATACAAATATGCTTTACACATTTTAAGTTGTACTGATTCTTACAGTCAAAGTTCACTGCCTGTTTCCTCACTTCTTGCCACTCCACTCTAAGGAAACTGTTCACCTGGAGTTCACATATGACATCTTTGTTGTTAACTATACTAGCTCTCCCTTAATGCTTATTCACCTTGACCTTAATGCTGCATTTGACACTATGAACTCTACCCAACCAATACCACCCTACTACTCCTCTGAAATACTCAATCTTCTTGATATTTTTGTGTTCCTTGCTAAGCTTCCCATCAACCTTGTCTACCTTACATCACCTCCTACCTAGATTATCATGCAGGCTTCCATCTGGTCTTCCAGGTCCTAATCTCTCCTTCCTCGAGTCCAGAACAGCAAAGTGACTAATCTTCCAAATATCCATTCTTTAACCTGGCCTCAAATCCCTTCTTACTTGCAAAGCCTCACTGATTCTCTGCCTCATTTCTTCCTCTTTCCTCCTAGTTCCTTACACTGTAGACACATTTGGCTTTTTTATAGTCTCAAATGCATGAAACTTGACCCCTTTTAGGGTTCTACACTGGCTTACTGTCTACCTGAACTGCTCTTCTTTGGATATTCTATGACTAGTTGTTTCTTTCATTTAAGTGATAGTTTAAGTCTTCCTTGGGAAGGTCTAACCTACTCCATAGACATTCATTTAGACACTTTTGCTTTCTATTTTCTTCAGAGCATTTGTTACTTTTTGATAGTTGTATATTTACTTGTTTTTCTCTGTCTCTCCCAAATGGAATGTAAGCTCAGTGAGAGCAGGAGCGTTTTATTCTACTGCTTTACCTCTAATACCTACAATAGCACTTAAAGATTAACAAAAATTTGTTGAATGATGAACCCTATAGATCATGTCACTTCCAATGCATTCAACTGCATCCTCCACTATTTCTACATAAACACACTTTACAGTCCACATAAGTTGTTCTCACCATCCACGAAACTTATTCTCTATTATGTTGGGTGCATTGACAATTTTTCTTCAACCAGATTTTAAGCTTCTGAAAGGCAGAGGCCTCTTTTTATACTTTTCTAGTCCTCCATGCCTAGCAGAGTTCTGAGTAGAAACATACCAAGATACATTTGGCATGTATTTAACTAACACTTATTGATTTATTGCCTACTGTAATATTATACACTGCACTACTGAGCACTTTTACATCAGTAGGGCTGAAATGGAAATAAAAATACACCGGCAGGGGGCCCATGGACAAGGACAGGGTGAGAACTTTCTTTTTTCCTTCTAATTCTATTTGAGTAATAAATTACAGTTTTCTGGAATGGGATGTGATGAGGAGGATCTACCTTGGGAAAACATGTTGCTTCATTTTAAAGGTACAAGTGTGTGCTGGTCATCTTTCAACTCTAAGGTACTAAGGTCTATACATGCTGTTATTGACTCCTGACACAACCCTAAAGTCATCTGGGACTTCGCATGCTTTTTTGATCCCTATATATACTCATTGAACCCAAGTCTTTTCCTTAGTAGCATTTGTGTCCAACATTTCTTTTAAAATTCCATTTGCTTCTTCAAAACCTGACAAGGTTATGGTCTCCTGGTCTTGTCCTCCCCTCCCCTGTCTCTCCATCTCAAGTTGAACCCAGAATGACTTCCTATTAGACCAATTTTCTCAAGTTCAAATTCAGGCCCTCTATCAATGGTTCTACCCTGTCATTTCAGCTTGGTTTTCTGTTGTTTCTAAGACGAATCTCCTGTTTTGTGGTTTGGCTGATCTACTTTTTCCCGGTTCTTAGCATGTCTGTTTTCTTCTTATTGCCTTTGTTCAAAAAATTTCCGTTACCTTTTTTTCCCCATAAGCCAAATCTAAATTGTAAATTTCCTTTGTTGTCCTTTTTTGTTCTTTAAGAAGCATTCCTTTAATTTATGTAGATTATTTTCCAGCTTAAAATTGGGAATTTATGATCAAATCCTTCATTATTGATGTTGAATTATCATTTTATGTTTCATATTTTATCTCCCGATGATGTTGTAATTTTCTTGACAATAGGGACTTCATAATTCTTACAATCAGGCACAGTGCTGTCACCTCCAAGGATGAACGCGTTTGGTTGGGTCACGGCTCCAGGGATCCAGCCAGAATTGCCTAGATCACGCAGATGAACCCTGACTGAATGAAATGAAGGTTGTGCAATGGGAATCCTTGAGACCAGTGGGACAAAACAGCCTCTGACAGCAATACTTTTCTAGCTAATGCCAAGTGCAATTTCATAAATCACTCAGACCATGTAGGCAAAGCTGCAAAGTCAAAGAATTCTGATAATGAATAGCTTTATATAAGTGTTAACTGTAAATCAGATGCTGCCAGGTATGTGAGACAGGAGGTCTGAGTTTGAATTCTCACGTTATTTCCAATTAAGCTAGGTAACATTGGGTAAACAACTTACCATCTTTGGGCTTTAGTTTCTAAACTTTAGTTTAACAACTAAAATTTTAGTTTTAAAACTTTAGTTTAAAAAAGACTTTGAAGATCGTTTCCTTTTAAAATGAAAAGATTAGACCCTAGATTATTTTAAAGACTAGATATTAATAATTTAATTTTAAAATTATATGATTCTATTTCCAAAGCAGTGAAACGGCAGCTATAGACTTCGGAGTTTTTCAGATACCATGGTTAGACTTAAGATTTTTCAACCTTACCATAGGTCTTTCTGGATGCAAGTCGAGGAGCTTCTTATGATTTATGAGGGTGTTAAGGTTTCTACTGAATGCCTATCAATTTCACACCATCCTAAAGTCGAAAATATTGGAAGTTGGGGAGCATCTGCTGTGTTGCCAGCATTAAATGCACTTTTGACTTACGATATTTTTGATTTATGATGGGTTTATTGGAAGGTAATCCCATTGTAAGTGGAGGAGCATCTTGTACTTTGTTCTGTGGAATAGGATTTACTATAATAGTTTCATATGTAATTAGGAACCTTCACATTCAGATTTTGGCATTTACTCTTTTCTGTTTCCCAATTTGTGTGAAAGTGGATGGACAGATGGTTTATTAAGCTTTCAAATGCTTGTAATGCTGTTGTTCAATTCAACAATGGTTTTAAACTTTGGAAGTCCACATAGAGCATGGCTTTTGTCTAGAACAAAAGATAGTTTCAGCGCTTCAATTTAAGGATAATAATGTTTACTCACATAACTTAAAGCAACTTGTGGATGTAACTCCAAAGGCCTATCAGTTGCCTTTATTTTGGTATGTTTCTTAACGCATTTCCGCATCACAGCCTAACTCTTCCAAGTTGCAGTTTTAAAAATGAAGTCACGAAGTAAACCAGACATCCAGTTACATTTGCATGTTTGCCTTCACCGGAGTCATTTAACCCACAACCCCCTTCCAAATACAAAATCCTCTAATTCAGAGTTATAGCGATTTAAAGGAGAAAGGGACAGATTTCTCATTTCGTAGTTAAGAACACAAGAGACCTAAGAATCTTGATACTCTTTCTACTGTGTATTTTCTAAGTAAAAGAGCTAAAGTGAGTTAGGTTGCAGGGAAAAACATTCAACATTTGTGAATTCTAAGTCCCAACAGAAAATTCCATTCCTTGAAATTTAAGTGGTCGATTAATATATTATCGCATCAAGAAAGTATAGATGGCACTATGCAAGTCAAAAGATGATCTCCCCTGCTTTGCTTTGTGATTTTCAATTACTCAGTGTGACTCTCTTCCTAAGTGGGACCGCGAACATGGGAACTACTGAATACCTCAACTGCATCAGAAGTGTGTTTAGTTCGAACTGAAAGGACGCCCAAGATGTGGGTAAAGGAAAGCACAACCCTGCCAGCAGGGACCCGAGAGGGTCCAGAGAGAAGGAAACCGGGAAACGTTGGGAAAGCAGGCGCCGAGGAAGTATGGGCTGCAGAGCAGGCACAGGTGGCTGGAAGGGAGCCGGGAACGCCCGCGGCCCTGGGAAAGGGACCCGGGAGACCGGCAGGAAGACCGCAGGGGAGCGAGGCCGACCTGGTGAGCGGCGTAGACCTTCCAGAAGGAAAGAGAAGGCGCCAACGTGAGCTTAGAACAGGACTAGGGGGGTGGGGAAAGAGTACGAAAAAGCGGACGGGGCTGCTGACGAGACGGGAGACGGGAAAACGAGAGCTGGAAGACGGGAAGCTAAGTGAAGACAGGTAAGTGCAAGAACCCAGGCCAGCGGACCGCCGCGGCCGCAGCCGAGGACCCCGCGCGCGCCAAGTCAGGGCTGCGCAAGGGGCGGAGCCTCGAGCGCGTGGGCGGGCCGAGGGCGGGGCCTGCGCCTGACGCGCTGGAGGCCGCAGGCCGGGAGGGGCGGCGGCAGCGGCGGCGGCCGCGGGGGAGGGGCACGGCGTCAGCGCGTCGCCGGCTGGGCCGCGCCGGTGGCCAGGAGGGAGAGACGAGGAGGAGGAGGAGGAGGAGGAGGAGGAGGAGGAGGTGAGTAGGCTCCGGGCTGGGGAGCCGCGCGGGCCGGCGGGGAGGCGGGGAGCGCGGCCCCTCCCCTCCCAGGCGTCCGCCTCGCGGGGCCGCGCGGCGCGGAGTTCCCAGAGGGGCCGCGGCGGCGGCGGCGGCGCGGGGAGCCGGGGGAGGGGGAGGGGGAGGCGGGGCCGAGGCCGCGCGCTTCCCGGGCGCACGCGCTGCGCTCAGAGCCGGGGGTCCGGGCCGCGGCGTTTCGTTCCGCCTGCAAACTGGCCATTTTCTGATTTCAGTTTCTTGGTGTGTCCGCTTCGTGCATGCCCGCTTCCTCCGGCCTGGCGCGCCGCCTCTTCCTCGCGCGGCCTGCGGGGACGGGTGGGGGCGCGTCGCCCTCGCGCGGGGAGAGGGAGGCCAGGCTCTCCGCGTTGGCCCGAGTAGACGGAGGGGGCCCCGCGCCGACCTCCAGGCTTCCCGGCCGTTGGCCCCTTGCAGTGCGGGCCCAGGGCCTTCCTGCAGGAAACCTTCGCGCCTGGCTCCTGGCCCCGTTTCCTGACCTTCCCCGCGCCTCCCTCTCCTGTCGGCAGAGACTGAAGACCTCACTCTGTCCGCCCCCCCAGATCCCTTGTCTGAGGAGTCAGCACACACGTCTTATTTTCATCGGGATCCAGACAGTCCCGTTCAGTTCAGGTGGAAAAGTTCTCAGAATTTAAGTCTTGAGACTCCAATAGCAAGTTGCAATAATGTATTAATTTAACCTTAGTCCAGAAATAGGTTTTTTTTTCTTTCTTGCAGATACAACTTTCAGAGTCTTCTGAGAACTATGCTGCATTAGATTATCTATGAGATTCTTAAGTTATGCCTTGAGGCCCTGTGATGGGAGGTTCAAAGAGAAGGCTTTATTTTACACTTTTTCCTCCACCTGTATCACAGTTAGAAATGGAAAACGTGAGATGATGGTGATTTTCCACACGAGGTGGATTTCATTATGCAGCCCTCAGCTGCAGTGGCTCGCTTTGGTTATTTGGTGCTACCCCTGAAGTTGAGATTTTAAAGGTTAATATAATGGTCAGGTGGAGGTGCTGCTGAAAAAGAAGTTCAGTAATAATTCAATAGCACCATTCTGTTGGATTCTATTAACCTGTTTAGCCTTAAGCTTTAACCATGACACGAGTTTCATATAGGAACCTACATACCAAGTGCAATATTGAATTTTAATTAGTGCATTCCAGGTCTGACGTGGGATAGATTTCTTCTCAGCTCCCACTCCGTTTTGTTATCCATTTTCCTTAGGGTCCTGTAGTGTATTTAATGAAACAATTTTAGTATTGAGGGTTGGAAGAGCACCTTTTGAATCATGAAACTTTCTTTGATGAACTTGAAAACAATGGGTAGGTTAAAATCTGCAGCATGATTCTGCCATAAGGTAGGAAACAGTACATTTTTTAGCATTACCAATTTGAGAAGTTAAGATGGCTTCTTTGATCCTATTTTGAAATCCTGTTGACATCTTAATCTTATCAACCAGAGAAGTACAGAATTTTCTATTTGTAAGGGACCTTAGCAGTGTAATCGAATCCCAGTATTTTACAGAGAGAAATTTAGAATCAGTTTTTTGAAGAGATTTAGCGGGAGCTGAATAGAACTAGTTGTCTTAATTAATTAAATACTTAACTAGGTAATTCAAACCTTCTCAATGGATATTCATATACCAAAGTTTGTTTTGATTGTAGTACCTTACAAATTATTGCTAAATTTTCATTTTCCCCCCTGCTTTGTTAGTTTGTGATCTGGACCCATTAGATTAAAATGGTATAAATTATTTATAGGTAGGAAATATTTACATTCTGTCAATTGAAACATTACTTTTCAGTTTTGTTTGAATTTAATAATTATTTTGCACTTCAAGAATCTTTATTCATATTTTTGATTCAGATAGTCTTTGTCACTCCCAGGAGATTGGTATTTCAAATCTCAGAGTTATGGTTTATATAACCTTGATATAGTCATGTATTGCTTAATCACAGGGATGCATTCTGAGACATGCATATGCATTATTATGGGAACATAGAGTGAACTTAAATCTAGGTGATACAGGCTACTGCACACCTAGGCTGTATGGTATAGCCTATTGCTCCTAGGCTATAAACCTGTATAGCATGTTACTGTACTGAATACCTTAGGCAATTCTAACACAATGGTAAGTGTTTGTATAGCTAAACAAATCAAAGCATAAATAAAGGTACAGTGAAAATACAGTATTATACTCTTACAGGACCACCATCATATGTGTGGTCATTGAAATGTTATGCCTTGCATAACTATTAATTAGGAAGGGAGATCCTATCAGATGAAATAATCTAATTCCAATATCCCCAACGTCACTTTTTTTGAGTGGGCCTCAAATGTCTAAGTCCTAAGTCTTTACTAGGGTGAGGTGAATTTGCATCTCCCACAGCAGAATGTTTAGTGTAGGCATTTAGTAAATATTTGTTGTCTTGTGTACACTTCCTGGTAGGGGCTTCATGAAAGATGGACCGTGTCTTAATTCTTCTGTACATGTCTAGTGTCAAGTGTAGTGGGTACTCTGAAAATGCTTGTGTTCTTGTTGGGCTTGATCAAATTTATGAAGGTAGCAGAATGCCTGGAACTCCTGAATCATGATATGATAAACTTGAAATAACTTATCTCTTTGTTTGTGTTGAACCAAACATTCTGTTAGGTTGAATTCCAATATTGAAACAGATAGTAGGTATTAGGTATTTTAGAAAAATTGGAAGAACAAACTTAACATTGGGAATTTTGTTCTTTAATGTGTATTAATCATTGAAATTGGGAAAGGATGCCATTGTTTTTGTATTTACAATTTTTTTTGAATTTTAATATATTTAGGGGGTACAGTGCAGCTTGTTACATGGATATATTTTACAGTGTGGACACTAAATTTATCACTAAATTTAAAGATAATTTTAAAATTTAGTGATAGAACACCTCAGTTAAGCTAGAATAAATCAAAGTTTCCACTGGAGCAAAGTTTGACAAGTATACATTGAGTGACCCTGTAATTGTTACTATAGGCCACGTTTTAAAGCCTTGGTTTCACTTTATAAGGATATGTTTTTCATCATATAGACCCTTGTAAGGCACATGACTTTTGGAGTTCAGACTGTCTTGGCAAGCTGTCCTAAAATGAAACTTTACACAGTTTTAGGTTGTATTTGATATATTGTGCTTCATGTTGGTGATACTTAAAAACACTGTCTTCTTTTTTCCTCAGTTTTTTTATCTCTTCTTTCTTTAGTGGATCATAATAGTATGTTTTGTTTATTTTTTAAAAACTGAGGAAAATTTTCAAATTTTTCTTTTGGAAAGTACCACCACTCCATTCTTTGAGTAGCTTTGGTAAAATTTTGGCCAAGCACATGCAGGGCCAGTTCCATAGAGTGATTCCTATTTGAACATGTAGAGTCTTATAGGTAGTATAGCCTTCACAGGGACAACATCTTTGAACTACATTTGTTTTTTTCTACCAATACTATTACGGAAAGCATTTGTACAGTTAAGTAGGATGGTATTTAGTTTATAGGAAGCAGATCATCTCATAGGTCATCTGTGGTTCTTTATATCAGCCCCAGTTTACCTGGCCTACCCACGGCCAGATCAATCTCTTCCCCCCAGACTGAAGATGTGTTAAGACCACCCGCTCCAACTCCAATCCCCTACAGCAGGAGGGATCTGGAATTATTCTGGTGCCGTGAGCACCTGTTGCTCACAGAGTTATGGTGTCTCACCATACCCTTGGCATGGACTCAGTTTGCCTGTGGAATTTTCAATTTTGAAAGAACACTTTTCCCATGAGGAGTTTTGAAATAATATGGCACAAACATCTTAACAAAGTATGTGTGAGACATCTAGAATATTTCAATATAGTTACAGATGGAATTAGGATACAGAATTAGACAATTAGTAAGAATTGGTAAAAATATATAGTCCTTTTCCCTCATGCT
Source organism: Lemur catta (assembly GCF_020740605.2). Classification (NCBI taxonomy): domain Eukaryota; kingdom Metazoa; phylum Chordata; class Mammalia; order Primates; family Lemuridae; genus Lemur; species Lemur catta. The sequence goes on from NC_059135.1 coordinate 77,006,469, forward strand.
CTGTAGGGTCACGCTTAAGTCATTTAGACAGGTGATAATTTAAAAAAACTTTTTTTTGAAAAGTATCAAGAGGAGCAATTCCACAGACTTTTCTTTAGTAAGTGGTAAATAAGCCATAGATTTAATGTTTCTTGTCTGATTTCTTTTTGTATTCCATGTTCCTTGTGGAACTGTAACCTTGTCTTAAGCCTTTTTAGGTACCCTAGCATCCTGGCCATCTTCCTCCCCTCAGGGAGTTAGGAACTATTCTTGTCCACAGGTGGATGGTTGGGGTCTTGCAGAGCCAAAATACTGTGATAGTGTCTTCTGGACTCACACTCACCAGATTGACAGCTTAGATACTGAGATCTGGGCTCTTTGGCTGTTATAATTTGAACCCTTATTGAGGGTCAACTTTTCATTTGCATCAGAGACTCAAGGACATCCTGGATTCATACAGTCATGAGTTAGAACCTTTTTCCTGAGTAGCCTGCTGTTGGGTTCTCTGCCTTCTTAGTGGAGATACACTAATTGATTTTTATCCAGTTTCAGTGGTAGCTAATTATTTTTAAGTGTTTGATTTTCTGCCTTTGTCTTCTGTCAGTTTTGGGCTTTCATTTGATCAGGTATGTGTTATATCTTCCTGTAGCATGGTCATTATTTGTCTTTTTTTTTCTAGACTGTGTGTACCCCGAGGGTTGGGACTGAATCTATCCTGTTCCTGGCAGTGTCCTCAGCACTCAGTACAGTACCTGGCACATAGCAGATGATATATAAATATTGCTTACATAGAAATTCATCCCAACAGTAAGTTCTGTTAGTGTGGAAAGCCAATGTTCGTATAGAAATTTAAAGTTCATTCAAGAAGTTTAGACACATCATTGCCTCTGTTAGTACTAGAGAGTCTGTGTATTTTAAATTATACGCATATCCATATAAAAAATGGCTTCATCAGTCACCTGATGAAGGACATTTACTTAAGAAGAAAAAGTATATAATTTTCAGTATGTTGTACTGTAAGGCATTGAACATTTCAATTTTTCTTGAGTTTGATATGTGTGTATTATATTTCTTACACATAGAAGTTTTATGTCACTATAAAGTAGTGAGTTTAATAGCCCTATTTTTGTTCATTAGTAATTATATACTAAAGAGTAAATTCTCATTAAAAGGCCCTTAAATGGCTGCTCATAAAAAAGAGAATTCTTTGATTTTGTGCTCCATACAATCCCAGTTATTGTATTGAGGCAAGTCATCAAACTCTTTATAGTAGTCTAAACCTTTAATTTGGTTTCAGAACAGTAGTCATGTATTGAACACCCAAATTACCATGTCTTTAACAAGTAATGCAAACACTGTGTATTAAAAAGGTAATGACCATAACTTTTCTTCTAGAATTTCTTGTACTATTTTTTTTAAAGAGGACGTTTGAACTAAATTTCCCGTGAAGGCCAAAAATCTTGTATTTTTAATGACAGTGGAACGTATGTGTATGTGTAGAGAGGAGGGGGTAGTGATTTTTGTAGTGGTATTTTTAAGTGGACAGTTTATTAATTATGTTGAGGTAAACATTTTACAACTCTAAAAGGAAAACTTCAATTATCTGAATGAAATGAGGTACATGAAATTAATTCAGATAAGTGGGGGAATCCTTAGTGTAAATGATGCATGTCAAGAGACATGACCTCAATCTTGATTTTTTTTTTTTTTTCTGTATATCTGTCAACGGCTTCTACATTACTAGATAGCAATTCTTTTTGGTTGTGCTAGGAATCATTGATGGAAGCAGGTAAAGTTTCTCTGTAGTCTTTTTTTCCCTTTGCCACAGAAGGGATCCAGAGTGTGGTATTCTGTGACGAATAAGATTGCTCATCTCTCCCCGGTACTGCCTGCAGTTTTAGGTGGTACACCACAGAGCTTCCATTTTGTCACCTTCCTGTCAAATGTGTGGGGACTCCTTGAAAATACAATTTGTTTGAAATTAAAACCACACTCCTGTCCAATCTCAATGTTTATACTTCCCAAAAGTTGAGTTACAAGTTATGAGAGTTAATTGAGCTGGATAAACCTTGATTCCTTGTCTTTCCCCCTTAGGGTTTAATATTAAGCAACCATCTTGCAGTGTAGTCCCTTAAAATAGAAACAAACTTGACCCTGACCTCAATAGGTCCTAACTTGAAATGGAAATTTTACTGATTGATTGGAATTTAGGAAAGTTTTAGGAAAATGATATCTGCTGCAATTTACTAAGCTTTGCAGCATTCCTGGGCTACTGGCATCTGAAAGTTATTGTGTAATCTGTAGAGTGCCTGTGTATCTATGATGATAGCATCTTCTAGGCTTTTTGTTTTGTTTTTAAATGAAGGCAGGCTTGTTTCAGCCACAGAGATATGTGTGTTGAGGCCTTTCTAAGTGATTTTACTTCTTTGTTTAATGTTACCTATAAGTTCTTTACTTAAAGCACCTGAAAACATGGCTCTTTATTTTCACTGTGCACAAGTTTTCTTTTCTTTTTCATCTCCTGGTCTTTAGGATACAAGATGATTCATATCTTGATTGCCTTGGGTAGAGTGAATGTGATATCAGCAAGTTCTGTAGCCAGACCTTGTGAGCAATTCCTAGATTATTGCCTGAGGCCTTCTGAAATATATGCACATACTGTGACTGAAGATTTTGGGCTTCAGGGTAAGTCCAGACTGATTTTGACTCTACCGTTTATGAGCAGCATGCCTTTGGGGGAAGTTACTTTACTTCTCTCAGTTTCGATTTCCTCATCTATAAAATGGGGTAATATCACTTGACAGTGTTGGTCTTTTTTTTTAAAGAGTAATCTCAGTTGCATTAATTTGTTTTTGTATTCAGATAGTGTGAATTAATGAATTGACTAGAGCAGCGGTCCCCAACCTTTTTGGCACCAGGGACAGGTTTCATGGAAGACAATTTTTCCATGGGCGAGGAGGTGGGTGGGGGGATGATTTGGGGATGATTCAAACACATTGCATTTACTGTGCAGTCAAACCTCTCTGCTAATGATAATTTGTATTTGCAGCTGCTCCCCAGTACTAGCATCACTGCCTCAGCTCCACCTCAGATCATCAGGCATTACTTTCTCATGAGGAGCGTGCAACCTAGATCCCTCACATGTGCAGTTTACAATAGGGTTCATGCTCCTCTGAGAATTTAATGTCTGATGTGTGACAGGAGGTGGAGCTTATGAGATGATGTGAGCGATGGGGATCAGCTGTAAATGCAGATGAAGCTTCACTTGCTCCCCACTGCTCACCTCCTGCTGTGCATCTGGTTCCTAATAGGCAGGCCACTGACTGGTGGTAGTGGTCCCAGGCCCCAGGGTTGGGGACTGCAGATCTAAAGTGTACCATTTTAAAAGGAAGTGGGTTTTGTACCATTTGAAGACAGAGTTAATCAAATTAGTTAAAAATCTTTCTAAATAGAGGTCTCGTTCAGTTGACTTTTAAACTATATAAGACTCAGTGACTATCAGTCTATTTATATACAAATAATGTGCTTATGTGGGTATAGCAAGGCAGAGTGGTGTTGTACTCTGGACTAAGACAGATTTGGATTTGTGTGTAGATTATCCACTACTTTCTCCTTGGGTAACCTTTGGCAGGGTACTTTTACCTATTTGATTCAAAGTTTTGGCCTATAAAATTAGTAGTAAAGATAAAAAGAATAATAAAGGGTAAAAGATAATAAAAATGTTGTGAAAACTTAATAGATAAGATATCCATAATACTTTCTTATGTCTGAATCCAATAAATATTGGTGGTTGTTATTGTGACCTTGGACAAGTAAATTCCCCTTACTTCACCCCAGTTTTCCTCATCTGTAGCATGAGTATAACAGCTAACTAATAGGGTTATTATGAGGATTAAATGAGATAATTCATGTAAGTAATCACTAACTGTTGATTGCTGTTATTTATGCTATTATTCAGTTTCAGAACAGATTAGATCAATTTTGAGTTAAAATTAAAGAATTCATGTAGATATTTAATATATTTTTATGATTCACAAGCACATTCATTGTGGATTGTGGATATTTACTGTGGATTTTGGGATGGCAACTTATTCATAACTTTCAGTGTTTCCTTAAGACAGCAGTTCTCAAATTGTGCTGTGCAGACCCATGTGGGTAACTCAGGTAAAAACTATTCAGGGGATCCATGAGGTAAAGACTGTTACAGTAGTGCCAACTTTTTGCCTTTTCTACTGCTTTAACATTTGCTCTGCTGGTGCAAAAGCAATGATGGGTAAAACTGTGGCATCTTAGTAGGAATTAAATAGTAGTTGTACCAGACTGTACTAGTAATCATGGTATTCTTCACTGCCATACATTCACAGAAAAAAAAAATTTCACTTAAGATGAAAGTGAAAAGTTACTGCTTGATGAAGTAGTAGCAATTACTAATTTATTAAATCGTGACCCTTGAGTATACTTTGTTTTACCATTTGGTGTGATGAGATAGGAAATATGTAAAAAGTACATCTGTTGCATATCCAGAGTATACTGCTTGTGTGGAGGAAAACCTTATGTGATTTTTTTTTGAGTTGCTAGTGAAACTAGCCACATTTTGCATGCAACATCATTATTACTTGAAAGAATGAACACCAAACTGTGATTATTTAAACTTAGTTATTTGGCAGTCATTTTCTTGAAAATGAACAAAGTGAGCCTGTCATTTCAAGGAAAACAACTGACACTATTTGTTGCCAGTAATAAATTTCAAACTCTCAAGTGAAAATTAAAATTTTAGAAAACTTGTGTTACCTGCTATGCTGTTGTCAGCTTTCTAATATTTGAGAGATTTTCCTGATGAGATGGGTGGTGATATTAATGAATGTGAATTTTTGCTATTATATAATGAATTGTGTCAATATTTGTAATATCTGCATAACTAAATGAACTGATATGTTCAAAGTGACCAGTGTTTGAAATTGTGGGTAAAAGATTCTTTCAAAAAGCAAATAATGGAATACAAAAAGTTCATATGTATTTGATTCCATATTATAACTAACCCTTAAGAAACTCCTACTTGTCAAGTTTTGGTGTAGTATCAAAAAAGAACATCTACAGTTATCTGAACAAGCTATTAATATTATGACATATGTTTTTTCTCACTATGCATTTGTGTGAGGCTGTTTTTTTCATGTAGCTCAATCAAAACAACATATCACAACAGATTTAATGTTGAAGCAGGTATGAGAATCCATCTGTCTTCTATTAAGCTAGAGATAAAAGAAATTTGTAAAACCTCTATAATAGTATCATTTTTCTCACTGCTTTTTTCTGTTTTAGAAAGTAATTATTTTTCATAAAATGTTATTTGTCTTATTAAATATGATATTACATATTAAAATGAACTAATAAAATTTTTCTCATTTGATTTCTTATGTGGTAAATACTGATAATTATTTGGAAAAATAATTATTTGAAAAATATGAAATAACCACGTAAACAAAAGATCTTGGGAAGACTCAGTAATTTTTAAGAACACAAAGGAGTCCTGATACAAAAAGTTTGACAACTGTTTTCTTTAAGGGAAGAAACTAGACTCGTCAAATGAGTAAAGGAATACTCAAAAGTTTTAGAGTATTCCTTTGGAATATAGACTACATGCCTCTAGTTTCTTTTCCTGGTGGTAAGGATATGTCACCGGACTTCTGTGACATTTTCCAAATGGGCAGAGGGTTCCTAAATGTGTTTTTAATGAAGATTTTTATTTTTATTTTTATTTAAGATTGATGCTACCTGTATGATTGCTGCCCAAAATTGAGATATGGTTATGGTCATTCCTGACAGCCAGTTCATGCTTGACATCGCTCTTTTGGTTGTGAGATATACATGCAGTTTCAGAACTGTTTACCTTGGCAAGTTGCTTCAGGGCTGTAGTGAAATTCACTTTGCTGAAGGGGCTTGTGGAGAGAGGGAGATCATTTGAGCCCAGCATTTCAAGTCCAGCCTGGGCAACATAGCAAGACCTTGTTTCTATTTAAAAAAAAAAAAAAAAGTGCTGTTTTCTCTGAAGTCCATATCCCAGGCTATTCTGTCCTGACATTTCATAGCTATATTCTAGTGCAGTCAATCTATAATTTGTGAAAGTGTTTGTGAATTAATTATTTGTAGCAGTATATTATAATATGAATTACAGGTATGTTCTGTAGTACCATTAATACTGTGGGCATTTCAGCCTTATTGTGTACTATTAACATCTTTCTGTGGGGGAATTCTATTTTGACTCCTAGAAATCTATCCAAACATGTTTCTCCATTGCAGTCCAGCAGTGACAGGAAACTACCCTTTTCCTCATAATTGAAATGGGGTTGTTAAAGCTTTAATAGCAATAAGAGAGGCATTTCTGAAGCAATGCTTAGGAGACACAGTTATCTTCAGCAGGTGTAAAAACTTTGGGCTAACTACTAGCGATGGTGGAGGGAAAAAAGAGAAGGGATATTCTGGATGCTCCTTAGAGATAGTATATTCTCTTTTGGAGCAGGTGCTAAAAAATAAGAGATGTTTTAAGTTGGGTATTTCTAGGTTGAGAAATCTGTCTATATAGAGTTATATTTTGTTGTGCTCTTGTGTTTAGTTATGGTGTGAACTGAGCTCAAGTAACAGGATGACAGGCCAATTACGAAGGTTGAACTAATCTTAGGCAAGAAGTTTGAATTATAAAAGGAAAGTGATGAACTCCAGTGGCAGTCATGATCAGGAGGAGTATTGGAGGCCAGAGAAGTGTTGGAATATGCAGGCTGTTCACAAGGGGCCCCAAACAAATCCACCTTTCAGGGTGGTTTTCAGGGGGCAGGTATAGAACTGATGATTAGCTGGCACACAGTTCAAAGAATGCCGTGACTTAGCCCATTGCCATTGGGTCTCTGGCAGGAAATAGACTTTTAAGACATATCCAGTACAGGAAGTCTGTTATGGAGAATGATTGTTATAAAGCAGAAATCCAGAACCAGGAGAACTTGGAGACATGGAATAGACCAACATTGGAGAACTGGAATTTGAGCTCCTTGTTCTCTTCCTGCCCAAGGTCAATATTGATCCCTTGGATTGAGGCAAGGCTGAGCCAAAGGGGTGAGCAAAGTGACTAGAGCTGGATACGTTGGAGTAACAGACCTGGCCTAACAAATATTTATTAATTGAATGGATTAAAGTAAGGCAGGGGAACATTATAGTCTTTTCACTTAGCTTCTTCATGTAGCAGAGGCTAAGTATCATGTTACCTGCCCACCAAAAAATCATCTAGGACAGGGGTTGGCAAACTTTTCCTATGAAGGACAAACTAGTAAATATTTTAGGCTTTATGGGTTATATGGTCTCTGTTATACCTGCTCAAATCTGCCACTATAGCATGAAAGCAGCTGTAGAAAAATGCATAAATGAAGGAGCATGGCTGTGTTCCAATAAAGCTGTACTTATGGGGACTGAAATTTGAATTTCATGTAATTTGTACATGTCACAAAATATTAGTCTTTTTTAAAAACTTTTTTTTTTTAACCATTTAAAAATATAAAAACCATTCTTAAATCATAGACATACAAGAACAGGGAGTGTGCTAGAATTTGGCCCCTAGGCTCTAGTTTGCTGACCCTTGTTTAGGCAAGTAAATGATTATCAATTATGATGCCGACATATGATGCCGACAGCTTAGCATTGCTGAAATAGATGTTTTCTAGGACAATGCTGTTGGTGACACTGTCTTGTTTTATAGGTGACACTGATGATAAAAATCCATTCAAGAATTTAGATGTGACATCTGCAGCAGGTTCAAATCTCTCAGCTGTAAGACAAACTGGATACTTCATAAGGATTGTCATCTATTATGCACTGAGCCAAAATTCATTACTGAAATTGGGTGAGCTGCCTGCTGGGTCCAGTGATGCACTAGTAGACAAAGAAGTTGAAAAAGAAGTCTGGCATATTCTTTGGATGACTGGCAGAGTGTGACACCAATATGGCATCAAGCCCTACTGTGATTCCAAGGACTTCATGACTAAAAAAAATAAGAAGAAATTTTTTTGGTGGTGGTGGTTTAAGTAAATTTGATCTTTACTTGGGGAATGTATAATGTATTATCATTCCGTAATGATATACAGTAATTGCTTTGGTAATAGAGCTTTAAAGATCCTGTCTTTATTTATGAAACTTATGTAGTTATAACCTTTTAGTATTGGGTTCTCTTACTCTAAGGGAAATACAGTAAAGAAAAACATCTGTTTACTAAAAAGGTTAATTTAAGGACCATGATTTTCACTGGAAGTGTTTGGAAGATTCTTGAAATTGTACTTTCACATATAAAAATACGTTTCTGTTATACTCAGAATTTTCTAGGAAAACATCCTTTTGAGTAGACTCATACTCAATAGTAAGTAGACAATCATACTGTAAAGTATTAATGTACATGGAACAGTTGAATTCATAAATTAATATTTTCAGACCTATTAACTAAATTCACTTAAAATGGTTTAGCAAGCAGATATGAACTGGAAATAAACCTAAAACCTATGTATTTTTCTTTAAGAACTATTGAATCATAAGAAAACTGGAATGTCAAAGTATTCTCTATACCAAATCGATGTTTTATTTGGTAAGAGCCCCTGCTTTTGGTATACATCTATTTATACCAGTAAAAGAAGATTTGAAAGCAGTGCTGGGAAATGAAGTGGGTGGATTCTCTCAAAGTTGAATCTCATCTTTTTCCTCAGTAAATCTTCAGGATTTTTTTTTCATCTTAGCATTCAACAAAAACTGTGATAGCCTGGGATATAAAACATAGATTACATTTTATATAGCTCATACAGCTCATCTACAAATAGTAAAAGGTTCCCTCATGACTTACCTTGAAATCTTTATTCAAAGCATATGCTATTCAGTTTGTCAGTGTGCCGCTGCCATTACTGCATGTCTTTGGTCAGAGTGCAGTGAACTTAACATAGCCACCCTGCTAGGAAAAAGATCTGCAGGTTGCTGGATCGTGGAAGTTACACACATCTAATTTACAAGTCAGATTAGAGATCAGAATCATACGATAGCTTTATGTGGAATTGATTTCATTTCATGGTTTTTAAGCTGTTTTTTCATTGAAGCAGTGCCTGTAACTGACAGACAGGTGTGTTGTAGCATTTGAATACCTTAAACTCTTTTGAATCTGGAATGAAAGGAATATTCTTATAGATGGTTAGATCCTAAAACTCAGTGATTTTGAATTAAAATACCCTGTCATTCATTTATTGTACCATAATTGAACTACCTTGGGGATTGGACTTGGGATTACTGTGATTAACATTTGGAAAACTTTGTCATTTTTAAATATAAGTCCCTTTAGAAAGGACTGTGTTGTGTGTGTGTATTTGTGTGTGTGTTTAAATAAAGCAGCAAGCACCTTTTTGTCTTGCAGATAAGATATATTTAACAAAAATATGGATTTAACATTGATATCCCATTCAAATTAAGAAGCCCTTCGTGGCCTTATGGAAGCACTTGATAAGGGGGAAGGAACAATAAATAGAACACTCTAGATTGTAGTTATTTATTCCTTTTAAGGCAAACCCTTTTCAAAACACAGTACAAAAGAATAAGTAAATACAGCTTATAGGTGGCAGTTATTTTTAATTTACCTGTTCATATTGAAATTGAGAACCGTCTCATAAAAGTGAGTATTAAAAAGTTGTTCACTGCATAGTGCATGGTGTTGTTTTTTGAATTTGAGAACCCAGTTCCAAAAAAGCATCTGTGTTAAACCTTTTAGATGGTTCTTGAGCTATTTAATTTATTTGTTGAGTATAATCAAGAGAAGAAGAGAATCCAGGTGTTTAAAACTAGTTTTGTTTGAGGAATCAAAAGAATATTTAATTTTATCCTCCCCTACTCCCTTGTGTGGTGAAGTATTACAGATTACAAGATGACAAAACATTGAGATTTGGAGGTGCTAGAGTAAGGATATCAGTGGATTAGAGTGGTTTGTTGTTATCATGGACTCTCTGTTGAAAGTCTCCTATATATCAGACATTGAGTAAGACACTTGGCATAAATTCTATTCTTTCTACAACCTTGAAAGCAGGTGCACTTACACCAATTTCCTGATGAGGAAACTAGACGTTAAATGGTATATCCAAAGTCTTAGAGTAAGATGTGAAATAGAGTCTTATAGTATAGCTAGTGGCTCATTTTGTGCAGAGGCCTTTTCTGTCCGGTGACTGTCTGATGAATGAAGAAATAAAAAAGAAATCTGAAAGGCCAGTATACATTATGAGGAGATTTTAAAGTTAATAGCTTTTAACATTGATGAGTTCATGTTGCTGTTGTAGAATAACATTGGAGCCTTCTTGAAAAGCAGTGGCATTCATTTGCAAATATTGTTTGTGGACTCTAAAACTGAACCATCTAATGGGTTGCCTTTGATACTAGTATCATACAATATTGTATAGCTGTCCTTTCAGGTGTAAGTGATGCCATGGTATGAAACTCATATCTGAAGAGTAGATGATAATGAGCTACCACAGAAACTGATATAAGCTGAATTGGATCTACTCCAAATAGAATGTGTAGAAAAAGTACTAGAAAGAGACCTGCTTTAAGCAGTCTGATGACTACCAAACAGTTTGGTATACAAGAGTGATAACAGTGGATAATGATACCATGAATCTCATTAAAATGAGAACTGTAAATGTTTACAGGCTTTTCAAACAGATACATACAGCCACATAAGAAAATATCCTCTTCTTGGAAAGGACACATTCAGCCATTTGGTTAGGAGCAGTGCCTTAGCAGCAGCATTTTTAAATGTAAAAGACAACTGTGCAGTAGGGCTTTGGAGTCAAATGATCGATCCAGTTATGTTTTTTAGGTATAGAGTGAAATGATATAGGATCTTTGGCTTTGTCATTGGTCCCCTAGGAAGAGTGAAGTAAAGCACAGCTAAGGTGGTAGTGTGGAAAAGTAGCCTAAACATGAGTACTTTGGCATCTTCGTGAGGGATATTGTGATGAAGATAGGACAGATAAAAATTATTGAACTCAAAATGTTAAAGTGTAAAATACTTTTCTAATTGTTTAAAAATATAGGGGAAAAAAGCCAGCAGGTGACAGGAAAACAAATGAGGCAGTTTGACAAAAGGTAAGAAGTAGAAGGGCTATTCAAGAGCAAAGTGGTTGTATGGTAGTCTAGATAGAGTTTTTACTCAAAAAAGGAGAAAATTTGGGAAGAGAGATTAGGAAAAGTGATTTAAAAATAGGTGTTATGGAAAAATGCTAGTGAGTTGCTCAAAGATTGCTGGGAGGCACAGAAAATACTAGATAAGAGGAAAAAAGTTATCTTTTCATTGAAGTTGTATTCATATTTTATGGTTGTCAAAAGTGATCACCTGGTTTAGGTAAGAGCCTCCCAAGAAAAGACATGCTGAATAATTCCATTCATTCTGTGAACCCTTATGGATGTGTCTATGGCTAAAATTATCCTTGTATCTTGGGATAGTGGGTAAACACTTTTGACTTGGATTTGTAGTTTAGAATCTGATTTATGCTATAAGTTTGTATGATTTATTAACAATGTTATTTTGTGCTTTTCAGCAAGACATTACAGTTTATGTTAATTGACTATCTTTGACATCCTCTAGAAGTAAGATATTGGATATGACATTTAAAATTGACTTTATTGAATATAATTTATATCCAATAAAATTAACCCATTTTTAAATGTATAGTTCATGAATTTCAACATGTGTATACACCCATGTAACTATCCCTCATTCAAGAAATGGAACATTTTTATCACTGCCAAAAGTTCCCTTATGCTCTGTTTCAATCCATCCTTCCCTCCTTTCCCCACAGGCAGCCACTATTCTGATTTCTATTTCCACAGCCTGTTCTTGAACTTCATGTACATGGAGTCATAGAGTTTATATACTGTTTTGTATCTGGCTTCTTTTCCCCAATGTAATGTTTTTGAGATTTATCCATGTTGTTGCCTGTATTAGTGGTTCATTCTGTTTTGCTTCTGAGTGGTGTTCCATTTTACCATAATTTGTTTACCATTCTTCTATTAATGAACATTTGACTTTTTCCCTGTTTTTAGGCTATTGTGAATAAAGTTGCTATAAACAGAATTTTTGTGTAAGTCTTTCTGTGGACATATATTTTAATTTTGCTGGGTGAAATACCTAAGATTGGAATGATTCTGTCATAGGATTGGTATATGCTTATAACTTTTCCAAGGTGGTTGTACCTATTTCTGCCATGCATTGTTAGTTCAAGTCTGTAAATCTCTATACTTTCAATTAAGAATAGATACTATTTTGTACTAAATCATTTTTCTGTAGCCAGAGAGCCTGTAGGAGTATTCTTCATATAATAGCTGATATCTAGTAAAAATTTAAAAGATACATTTATTTTTTTAAAAAAAACTCAAGTTAAAATATATCAAAGGTTGACTATTAAGTAGATATGCAATTATTGACTTGATTATGCAGAGTTTATTTTCATTTTATTTTGTAGGTAACATATGTTTTAGTCTGAATTCTAATGTGGGTATTCCCCATTTTGTGTAGTTGGCTCTTCATTAAATGTATATGTAATTAAAAGGGATGTTTTAAATATGGATAATACTAATCTATAAGATAAAATTTTTATGACCAGGTGAGGAATCTCCTTTTTTACTTCTTCTTGATGTGTTTAGTCAGTAGATCCTTCTGCTTTATTTGTAAATCTGTATTTCACATTGATTTGCTTAAAATGAGAGGTCCCTTATACCAGAAAGAGAAAAATGTAGGGGAATTACATCTTAGATTAATAGGATGATGACTAGGAGTTCTTTGTTTCAGGATTTCAGCTAAACTCAAAGCTGAAAGCAAAAGGTAGTAAGTAACCCAGTGTTCTAAAGAGGGATGTGGGGCTTAGTAAAAAAGAGTAGAATTGGTTAACCTGCAACACCCATTTCCCACATATAGGAGAAATTAGAAAAGAGAGATTAAAAGTGTCAGGTGAAGAGTTGTTAATCTAGTGGGCAGTTAATTCTGTGGCATTTCCCTGTTTTCCCCCAAATGGACCTTTTGTTTCTAGCCCAGGTGTGTCTGCCAGAAGTGTAGATTGGTATTTAATTTGTCTGGATATTTAATGAGGTGCAGAATCGTGTTTCCTGATGCTGCAATGCCACCTTCCAGAGAGTTTTTGAGAGAGCATGTCATACATTCCTGAGAGTTTGGAGCATACCTGAACATAGACTTGTTCCTGGAGGTGGGGAGAATGACTGGAGCCAGCTGAGATGGCATGTTGAGTGGGGCAGTAATGGGAGGAGTCTGTAATTTTCCCTCTGCTGTGGTAAAAAGGCAGGAGTTTTTTGTGGTATAAGTGGACATGGTGGGAGGTAACCGAGCTTGAATTATCTTGATGGATCCTGCCAAGGAGGGCTGCTTGCCATATGAGGGGACTGTGGGTGGCATAGTGAGAGGTCAGCCTAAGCATGCATCCCCCACATGAGGGAACTATGTAGGATGGAGGGGTTAGCCTCTTTTTGTTTGCTGTAACTGATGGCCACCCTGCCATGAAGCCACTTGAGAGTGACTGAGAAGCAATGGGATTTATCTGGGATGTTATTGAGAGATGGGGAAGCAAGATCAGGAAAAGTATGTTTGAAGAAGTGATGAAAGGAAACTAAAGCATATATATATACCATTGAGTTCAGTCCATTTGGCCAGTTTCTTAGTTTAATAAGATTTTAGTGTAGTTGACCAAACCTTCAGTGAGTACTTAAACAGAATATGTAAGGTACTATTGTGTACTAGGCAATTCATGGAAGGCAAAGATGATTATGACATTTTCTGTCCTCAGGGAGCATCTGCTTTAGTGTACATAGCTTAAGTTAATCCATGGCAGAATGACATAGATGCTCTAAAATGTGAAAGTGGCAGTGCTTTGGGAATGTGGGGAGAACAGTGGGTTCAGGGCAGGCTTTGTGGAGAAGGCTGAGTTTGGGCTGGACCTTGAAAGAAGAGAAGGATACTAAGTGGGAAGAGAGGCATTCTGGCTTGAGGTAATAATTAAATCCATAGAAATAGGAATAAATAGGAAGAAGTAACGCTTATTCACCCTGGACAGAAGAAAATTTTCCTTTTTAGAAAATGATTTCAACCACCAATTAAGCACACTTGCCAAGTTATAATTCTAGTTGAAGCTTGGTATTTTTACCTATCATTTGTGCTTTTCTTTAGTAATTCACTAGGTGTCTTCCTTTATGAGAGATACAGTGTGTACTATCATGTTGGAAATGTTACTTACGTTATGGTTATAAGCATCAAAACCAAAGTTCTAAGTCTAATCATAACTTCTATTACTGTCCTTGATTTAAAACAGTAAAGTGTAGAGAGGACGATTTTTACATATGATCCTAAGAAGCATTTGGCAGTGCAATTAGTTTCGTAACAAGTGATTGTTTTTTAAAGCCTTACTGGAATGAGTATCTTAGTGCTAGTGTCACTTTTAAATAGCTATGGCTCCAGGAATGTGTCTGTTCATGTTATTATCTTAGATATACACCTTATCTGTCCATATTGCTATACTTCAGATGTGAAAGTAAAAATGAAGGTGTGAAGTGCTTAGCAGACTTGTATGGATTTATGTAAATCAGAAAACACACAAACAATCCATTAGTCTCAGTGCTGAGACTCTGATGTATTAAATTCAAGTATGGATTATTTCCTAAAAGTTTCATGCACACACATACCATCATACCCACTGATTTACTTTGCAAAAAAGAAAAACTTTATTTCTCTGAACTCCAGACACGTATTGAAGTGTCCTGTGACATCTCCATATGGATATTTGAAGATACATGAATCTTAAAATGCTCAAAACTCAACTGATCTTTTTACCCAAACTTGTTTCATCTTTAATCTTCTCCATCTAAGTCAATGACAACTCTCTTCATGTTACTCAGGGCAAAAATCTTGGAGTCATTTTTGACTCTCTCTTTGTTTCACATGCACAGCTCTCTGTCAGTAGTTCATGTTGACTCTACCATCAACATAAATCTAGAATTTGAATCTGATCGCCTCTCACCACCTCCACTGTTATTTGGTCCAACCTGCTATGATTTCTTCCTTGGATTATTTTATAATAATAACCTCCTGACTTTCTCTCAGCTTCCTATTACAACCTGAAACTCAGCACTTCAGTCTAGTCTCAATGCAGCAACCAGAATAATTATGTTAAAACATAAGTTAAATCCTATCATTCAATTCAAGACTTCAGTTGTTTCCTTTCTCACTTACTGTGAAAGTTAGTCTTTGCAGTAGCCTATAAGGCTCTAAGATATTGCCTCCCTTTGCAACCTCTCTCTCTCTTTTTTTTTTTGAGAGGTCAGGTCTTGCTTTGTTGAACATGCTGGAGTGCAGTGGCGTGATCATAGCTCTCTGTAACCTTGAACTCTTGGGCTCGAGCAATCCTCCCACCACAGCCTCCGGAGTAACTGGGGCTATAGGTGTGTGACATCATGCCCAGCTAATTTTCAAAATATTTTTTGTAGAGGTCTCGCTATGTTGCCCAGGCTTTCAAACTCCTGGCCTCAAGTGGTCCTCCTGTCCTCCTGCCTCGGCCTCCCAAAGTGCTGAGATTACAGGCATGAGCCACTGCACCCAGCCCAACCTCATTTTTGACTCTTTGTTTACTACCATTTATTCATGCCTGACACCATATTGTTCCTTGAAAGGTCTCAAGGCCTATGCATTTGCTGTTCCCTCTTCCTGGAATGCTTTTCCCCCCAGAGAACTGCTTAGCTTATTTTCTAATCTTTCTTGGGTCTTTATTGAGCTATTACATCCCTAGTGAGACCTTCTTTGACCGTCTTATTTAAAATGTTCCTCTCTTCCCAACTGTTTTATGTCTCATTAGCACTTTCTCAAACTAATTTACTATGTATTTTACTTCTTTATAATGTCTTTTTCTTTTAGGATAAAAGCTTGATGAGTACAGGGAATTTTGTCTGTTTTGTTTACTACTGTACTACCAGACTTAGAATCATTTCTGATGCACAGTTGGTACTTAATACACAATTGATTGAATGAAGAAAAGACAATAACTTATTAGTCTTTATTAAAACTTGATTTATCTTTTATGGGCATCTTTGGGGAATGATACTATTTCCAAATGTCTAAAAGTTACTTCTTTTTAATTTTTAAATTGTATTTTTTGGTATTTACATATAAAATGCACTCATTTTAGGTGTACAAGTCAATGGGTTTTGACAAATATACACACTCATGTAACTACTACTCCAGTCAAGATATAGAATATTTCCATTACCTCAAAAAGTTTTTTGTGTTCCTTTGCAGTCGCTCCTCCCTCCCTCATCCTCATCTCCAGGCAACTGTTGATCTGATTTTTGTCGCTGTGAATTAGTTTTGCTTGCTCTAGAGATTTGTATAAATAGACTCATACATTATATACTCTTTTTTAACATGATGTTTTTGAGACTTACTCTGTTATTATATGTCTCAGTTTTCTTTTTCATTGTAGAATAATGTTCCATTGTATAAATGTGCCACATTTGCTTATCCATTTATCTGTTCATGGACATTTGGACTGTGTCTAGTTTTTGCCTATAATGTATAACACTACCATGAGTGTTCAAGTATGAATCTTTGTGTAAATAGACTTTAATTTCTCTGGGTCAGTCACCTAGGAGTAGAATTGTTGTGTCATATGGTAAGTGTATGTTTAACTTAGTAAGAAACTGCCCAGCTGTTTTCTTATGTGATTATACCATATTCACTAGTAATGTATGAAAGTTCTAGTTGCTCCACATTCTGGCCAGCACTTGATATAATTCCTTTGAATTCAGACATCTTACTGGGTGCGTAGTGGTATCTCACTGTGGTTTTGATTTGCATTTTCCTGATTACCAGTGATACTGATATTTTCGTTTACTTACTGGCCATTTATATATATTCTCTGTGAACTATCTGGTGAAATCTTCTGCCCATTTAAAAAATTGTTTCTTGTCATTCAGTTATAAGACTTTACATATCTGGAAACAAGTTCTTGTCAGACATATTTTCTCCTGACCTGTAGATTGCCTTTTTCTTTCAGTGATGGTGCCTTTTGAAGAGGAGAAGTTTTAAATTTTGAATAAGTCTACTTTATTAATATTTTTTTGTGGTCTGTACTTTCTTCTTCTTTTTTAGTTTTTTGTTATGTCTGAGAAATTTTTGATTAACTCAGATTGTAAAAATTTTCTCCAAAAAGTTTTACAGTTTTACCTTTTATGTTAGGTCTCTGGTTCATTTTGAGTTAATTTTTGTGTATACTATGAGGTAAGGAACAAGGTTCATTTTTTTCCATATCCACTTGTTCTTTTCCTTTGAGTTACCTTTAAACTTTCATTAAAAATCAGCTAATCATATACATGTGGGGTTTTTTTCCTGGATGCTATTATATTATATTGATCTATATGTCTATCTTGTCAACATCACACTGTTTCATAGTAAGTCTTGAAATCATGAGGTATAAGTTCTTTGTTTTTCTTTTGTGAAATTGTTTTGGCTATTCTAAGTCTTTTCCATTTCCATATCAGTTATAGAATTGACTTGTACATTTATACAAAATGCCTGTAGGAATTTCGATTGCCACTGTATTGAATTCTATAGGTCGATTAGGGGTTCATTAACATTTAAATGATACTGAATTATTCCAAACCACAAACATGGTATACCTCCATTTATTTAGTTATACTTTAATTTTCCTGAGCAATGTTTTGTAGTCTTCAGTGTTCTTGTCTCTTATGTCTTTTGTTAAATTTATCCTAAGTGAATAGGATATGGATTATATTTTTAAATGCTATTGAAAATGCTATTTAAAAAAATAAATTTTATAATTTGTCATTGTTAGTATACAGAGAAGTAATTATTTTTATATATTGAACTTGTATCCTGCTACCTTGCTATCTTATTCATTTAATGCCATTACAGTGTAAAAAAAAAAGCTTTTACCTTTTTTGGTGAATTCCTCAGGGTGTTCTAGGTATATGATCCTGTTAATCACAAATAAAGACAGTTTTACTTCTTCCTTTCCAATCTGATTGTCTGTTAGTTTCCCTTTCTTTACTGCACAGAATAGGACCTCTAGTGGAATTTTAAATAGAACATTGATCTCAGGGAGGAAGCATTTAGACTTTTAATTATTATGTATGATATTAGCTGTAAGTTTTTATAGATGCCCCATATCATGTAGAGCAAATTCCCTTTTATTCCAAGTATGCTGAAAGCATTTACTGTACTGTACATGAATGTTGAATTTTGTCATATGCTTTTTTTTACATCTGTGGGGAGAATCAGTTGTTTTTTTCTTTTAAAATTTATTAATATGGTGAGTTTTTTTGATTGGATTTGGTATCTTAAACCAGTCTTTGCATTTCTGTGCTTTAACCCCATTTGGTCTTGATATATTATCCTTTTTATATTATGCTGAATTTGATTTCCTATATTTTGTTATTGATTTGTGAATCTATGTTTATGAAGGCTCTCATTTTTTGGAGGAGTGTCCTATGTAGTGTTTGTGTTCCCCCAAAATTCATATGTTCAAGCTCTAACTTTCAGTGTGATGATATTTGAATGTGGGGCCTTTGGAAGGTAACTCGCTTTAGATGAGGTCATGAGGGTGGGGTGCCTATGATGGGATTAGTGTCCTTATAAGAAGAGGAGACCAGAGCTCTCTTGTCCCTGGTGTGAGAACACAGTGAGAAAGCAGCCATCTGCAAGCCAGGAAGAGGGCCCTCACCAGCTAACTGAGTTGACTGGCAGTTTGATCTTCCCAGCCTCCAGAACTGTGAGAAGTAAATTCCTCTTGTTTGAGTCACCCAGTCTATGGTATTTTGTTACGGAAGCAAGAGCTGACTAAGACCTGGAGAGTGG
This sequence comes from Lemur catta, assembly GCF_020740605.2. NCBI lineage: Eukaryota > Metazoa > Chordata > Mammalia > Primates > Lemuridae > Lemur > Lemur catta. The sequence goes on from NC_059135.1 coordinate 77,025,376, forward strand.
GGGTATAAGTCAGACCTTTACAAGGTCAGATCATCTCATTAGATGCAGAAAAAAAGCATTTGAAAAAATCTGACAATGATAAAACATTCAAAGTAGGAATAAAAGATAATTTCCTCAACATGGTAAAGGGCATCCATGTAAAACCCACTGCTAACATCTTACTTAATGGTAAAAGAATGAATGCTTCCATTTAGGATCAGGAAGAAGGCAAGAATTTTGCTCTCTAATTATTTAGTATTGTACTGGACCTACTAGCCAAGATGATTAGGCAAGAAAAAGAAATAAAGGCATCCAGATTGGAAATAAGAAGTAAAACTATCTCTGTTTGCAGATGACATGATCATCTATATAGAAAATCCTAAGGAATCCACTAAAATCTATTAGAATTCATAAATGAGATCAGCAAGTTTGCAAAGTATAACAGCAATATACAGCAATCAATTGTACTTGTTTACCCTAGCAGTGAATAATCCAAAAGTGAACTTAAGAAACCAGTTCCATTTACAATAGCATCAAAAAATCAAATAAGAAAAATTAACAAAAGCAGTAGAAAAAAGTATGCTCTGAAACCTACAAAAATTGTTGAAAGAAATTAAATAAATGGAAAGACATGCCATGTTTATGGATTAGAGGACATAATATTATTAAGATGACAGTACTACCCCAAGTGATATACAGATTCAAGGCAATCTCTATCAAAATCCTGCTGCCTTTTTTCTTTTTCAGAAAATGCAGAGATGATCCTAAAGTTTATATGGAAATTCAGGGTACCCAGAATAGTCAAAACAATGTTGAAAAGGAAGAACAAAGTGAAGAAATCACATTTCCTGATTTCAAAACTTACTGCAAAGCTAAAGTATTCAAAACTGGGTGATACTGATATAATGATAGACATATAGGTCATTGGAATAGAACTGAAGTCCAGAAATAAACGCTGACTTTTATGTGTAATTGATTTTTGAGAAGGGTATCATGACCATTTAATAGCGAAAGAATAATTTTTTCAATGAATGGTGCTGGGATAATTGTATCCACTAGCAGAAGAATAAAGTTGGACCCTTTTTGAATACCATATGTGTGTGTGTGTGTGTAGCTTTTTAGAGACAGGGTCTTGCTCTGTCATCCAAGCTAGAGTGCAATGGCATGATCCTAGCTCGCTGCAACCTTGAATTCCTGGGCTCAAGTGATCTTCCTGCCTCAGCCTCCCAAGTAGCTGGAACTACAGGTGTGCATCACCATGCTTGGCTAATTTTTAAATTTTTTTTTGTAGAGACAGGGTCTCACTATGTTGCCCAGGGTGGTCATGAACTCCTGGCCTCAAGTGATCCTCTTACCTTGGCCTCCTAAGGTGCTGTATGAGTCACTGAGCCCAGCCCGTATACCAGAATTAAAATTAATAGAAAATGGATTATAGACCTAAATATAAGAGCTAAAACTATAAAACTCTTAAAACATAGAGTAAATGGTCTTGTCTTTGGGTTAGACAAAGCCTTCTTACAAGACATGGAAAGCACAAATGACAACAGAAAAAATAAACTGGACTTTATCAAAATTAAAAACTTTATACTTCAAAAGATACCATCAAAAAAAAATGAAAAAGCCAATCCACCAAATGCAAGAAAATATTTGTAAATTATATCTCTGACAGGGCACCTGTATCCACAATATATAAAGAATTCTTTCAATAATCAAAAGACCACAATTAAAAAATGAAAAGTACCTGACTAGACATTTTTATAGTGGCCAATGAGCATAATGAATAGATGCCCAGCATCATTCAATATTGTGAAATGCAAGTCAAATCAGAATTTCTTATCTATATATTCTTTATATGTAAAGTTATAAATAAAGTTTGTAATTACCTCTGGAAGTTCTACTTTTTAAAATAAATGAAAATTATACTTAACACAGTGCTCCAGTATCTTGGTCAACATTCCTGTACTTACCTCTGTTTCTTTGACAATACTGTTTTCCTCTGCTGAAAGCCCATCTTCACCACTTCCTGTCAAAATCCTAACTATTCTTCAAAGTCTCTCATTTCTTTATTGTGGTGCTTTTCTTACTACGATGTTACAGTTCTTTGAATATTTGTCAAATCCTCCCTCTACTACATTGTAAGCCCATTGAATGCTGTACTCATCTTCTCATCTTTGATTCTGCCATTGTGTCTGACTAGCCTAGGACTTGGCACATAGTTGATGTTCTGTAAATATTTATTGAATATTGACTGAAACAGTCTTTAAAATAGAAAGCCATAAATAAATCTCCCAGGTTCACCCTGATCTCCAATGTGGCATGTTTAGGGAATAAGATTATGTGTAACAGTGTATTGCCTGCTGTAGGCACAATGCTCCTCTAAGAGACATTTTTCTGTGTGGCTGTAATTCTATGGTTGGGAACAGATAGAAATAAGGAGTCCATTTGTTTGTTCTATGTAGTATTCACCCAGTAAAGATAGGGGGATTGCTGTGGGCCATCTGAGTTGGCACCCCACTCATTCTCTGATGTAATCCGTGTCTTTGCTTTTAACTTTATGAGAGTCCTCTACTTTAACCTCTTTTGGTCAACAGTTTTTTTTTTTTTTTTTAAATTGATGACAGGCACTATTTGTGGTGGCATAGGGTGAAAAGTAAGCCCTCAATGGCTTGTATACAAGTGGTAGACAGATATTTTTCTGTACACCCTAACTGTGGAGATGGGTGCCACTGTAGGCAGAGCAGGAGCACTGGGAGTCTGGTTGCCATTTTAGGTTCTCAGAGGCTTGTATCTGGGTATTTAAATCAGGGAGGGCCAAATGTGTTTTGCTTAGCACAACTGTCACAGACTGAGTAGTCTATTTGCAGATAGTCCTACAGATAACGAAAGTCATCATTGCTTAATTTTATACACTCTTCCACTTATTTATACATACTGTCATTTGCTCAGGTCATCCCTTCAAAATATATTTCTTGAGGACCCATGATGTGCCTGTGCTGGCACTGAAAAGATAGCAAAGACATGCTTCCTGGAGGAGAGGTAATGACCTTCACAGGTCTTGATTAGTGATTTGAGGCCACAGTTTAAGGAACCTGGCATTCAATACTTATGTTTGCTCCAAAAAGCATTTGGGCATTGGTAGTGGATATGCTTTTAAAAGCAGCCTCCTAGGACTACATTTATGTCTGATCCTGTGTTTAATATTATAACATAGATCTGTTTCTTCCACGAGGTTGTGATACTTGCGTCTTTGGAATTACAACTTAGGAAATGATTATCAGCGTGGAAATTCATAGTTTGTTAATTTTCTTAAAGATACATTTTTTTTGTTATGTTGCATAGCTGTGGTATTTTGTGTAATGGTAATTGAAATATAAAAAATGGTTTATTGGTTGGATTTTATAGTCTTAATCAGTTATTTTTTTAATAAAGATTAAAACATTGGCATCACAATTGGCTAAAAAATCCAATTTTCTTTCTTTCTTTTTTTTTCAATGTACTAGCCTTTCGTAAACAGATGGTCAGATTTAATGCTATATAAATGAAAGTGCTTCAGAGTAAAAATTTACAGATATTTGGGAAAGGAAATAGAGTTGGTGCCTAAAAATTTTTTGAGACTCTGGTTCAGAGAGTTGCATTAGTCATCCTCCTTAGCTGATGGCATCCTATCCTCAGTGGTTTGGACAGGATCCTTTTCTTGTTTTGTGGTATTATTTTTTTCCTTTAAGCCCAATCCCCACTACCGTTTTCCACCCCGTACCCAAGCCTCTTTCAGCAGAGCTTGACTCCCATGTGTTTGGTATATTCCCTTGGATTGGCACGTATCTTTGAAAAATATAGAACAGTTCATATGTGGTGATTATGTTAAATTCAAACCTCGAGCTTTGTTTTTTTCACTTGACACTGTTTTTGGTTTAGGCCAAGTGGTGGTATGTATCTTTAGCTAATTACTTCTAAACCTAGTTTGGTTTACATCTAAGTTATTCAGGTAATGGATGTGTGGGTTGTCTCCGATACCACTTAGACACAGTGCTGTGATAAACATCCTCACACTATTTCAATATGGCCTTATGTGGAAGTTCTTTGTGGGCGTGTATCTAGGAGTGGCATTGCTGGATCATAGGCTAGTACTTGCATTCACATATTTCCTCTTGATCTTTCAGGTCTTTGGCTAAAAGAAAAAAAAACATATTTCCTCAGTCATTCGTTTGTATTTTTGATACAATTTTGTATCATTTGACCATTTAATTATAGGCAGTTTAAAAAAATATTTTTTATTGTGGTTAAATACACATAACTCAAAATTTACTGTTTTAGCCATTTTAAAGTATACTGTTCAGTGGCATTAAATACATTCCCATTGTTGTGCAACTATCACAACCATCCATGTCCATAACTTTTTCATCTTCCTCAACTGAAACTGAAACCATTAAGCAACACTGCTCATTCTCACCTACCCCTAGTCCCTGGCAACCAGTATTCTTCCTGTCTTTATGACTTTGACTACTCTAAGTACCCCATATAAGTGAAATCATACAATATTTATCCTATTGTGACTAGTTTATTTTACTTAGTATGATGTCTTCAGGGTTCACCCATGTTGAAGCATATGTCAGAATTTCCTTCCTTTTTAAAGTTGAATAATGATCCATTGTATATCTACGCCACGTTGTTTGTACATTCATCTATCCATGGACACTTCTGCCTTTTGGCTGTTGTGAACAATGCTGCTATGAATGTGGCTATAGGTGTACAAATAATCTATTCAAGTCCCTGCTTTCAATTATTTTGAGATACATATCCAGAAGTGGAATTACTAAATCATATGGTAATTCTATTTTTAGTTTTTGAGGAACTGCTATGCTGTTTTCCATAGTAGCTGTACCATTTTGTATTCATACCAGCAGTGCACAAGGTTTCCAGTTTCTCCATGTTCTTCTCAACACTTGTTTTTAAAATTAAAAAAAAAAAAATTATTTTTTAGAGACAGGGCCTCGCTCCTTCATCCAGCCTGGGGTGTGGTGGCACGATCATAGCTCATTGCAGCCTTGAACTCCTGGGCTCAAGTGATTCTCCTGCCTCAGCCTCCCAAGTATCTAGGACTACAGGCATGTGCCACCATGCTCAGCTAATTTAAACATTTTTTTGTGTATAGACAGGGTCTCACTGTGTTACTTAGGCTGGTCTCGAACTCCTGTCCTCAAGTGCTCCTCCTTCTTTGCCCTCCCAAAGTGCTAGGATTATAGGCATGAGCCACTGCACCTGGCCAAATTTTAAAAATTTTTAAGAAGAGAACTCTATATTATAATAATCACAATAGGTAACATTAAGTAAGAGCTTACTGTATACCCAGGTGCTGTTGTATAAGCTTTGTATGTACGAAGCCGTTAGTGCTCACAATATCTATTATCTGTTCCAAGATACAGATAGATACTACACCATTAATAGAGTTCCTGGGATAACAGAATGATAAACTGGAACTTTAAATTGATGTACCAATATTCAACACATGCTTCTATATCCAAAGGAAGTACTAGACCATATGCAGAATTATGGAAAGCTTGTTTTGTGACCTTTAAATACCTTTACTCACATAGAGGATGTAAAAAAGGGGGAAAGATTTTGTCAGGTGAATTTGTCTGCAACATCATTGGGGTGCTGTGTGTTTTACCCCTGTCTCCCACAAGTTAGAGGCATCTGAATATTTTGTAAAGTCTAGTGGGAGGAATTTCAACTAACATGTATGGTTCCTGCAGTTGTTATTACAAGAGACTGGTGCTTGACTCATGCCTGGGAAAGCTAAAGTGTTCTATTAAAGCTAAAGTGTCTATAGCAGTAGCGTTGGATTTGAGAAGTAATTGCAATCCTCTCTGTCAACAGATGTTAACCTGGTGTCATTTGAAAAGGGATCCTGCCAAAGGAAGTCTCCTGCCACGGGAAGAGGATCCCAGCAGTAAGGGGCTGTGGGGTGTACTGCCAGGGGTCAGAGACTAAGGAGGCATCAGGAGGGAGCTGTTAGCTGAGGGAGAGCAGTGTCTCTGGCAGGATATTTGCAACTGAAGGATCACAGCCTTGGGACAATGTATATAAGCTGCCCAAGAAAGGAGGACTCGTCTTTCCCCTCCTTTTTAAAAATTTTAATAGATTTAGAGGATACAAGTGAAATTCTGTCACATGTGTATATTGTATAATGGTGGAATCTGGAATCGGGGCTTTTGGAGTACCTATTATCCAAAGAAATCATCTTTACCATGTCCATGTAACCCTAGATTATTTTGCTACAAGTAGCAGTCAAATAAGAACTGCCCTGAATGCCCGACTTTCCTCCTTTCCCTTCCTTTGATCCCGGTAGGCTCAGAAAACTCAGGAAGATGTCAGCAGAGAAACTTCTTGGCAAGAAGAGGAAGATCCTGCTCCTTCCTTCACTGACCGTGGCCAGCTCTGGGCAGACCCCAGCTGAGTAAAGAACGCAGATTTAATGTTAAATGTACTTTGGAGTTGTGATTATTATTTGGGTCTAGTCTTTTTATTTTGAAAAATTTCAAACATACAGATGTTAAAATAGTAATTTATGATATGCACCTTATAACCTTTGCCAGTTATTAAGATTCAGCCACAAGTATATATTGTATATATACATTTTTGGGCAGTGGGTGAGGCTGAATCTTTTGAAAAATACATTTTACCCCTAGATACTTCATCTTGTTTACCCTAGGAATTAAAATACTCTCCTACATAATCCTAATACCATATTGCACCCAGGTCTTTACCACTGGTACAATAATGTGTAACATATAGTAATATTCAATTTTTCCCAATTATCTATTTCAAACCAGTCATTTGAAATGAGTGAACTGAGACTTAAACATTTAAAGTGGCCATATGATTTTCTGTTACTTATAAGGGAAAGGAAAAGTCAATGAGGATTAGTTGAGCTTTTACTCTGGGGCAGGGGTTGGTTTATCACTGAATAGGTTTAATAGACCAGTTAGAGACAAAAATAAAGTTTTTGCATGAAACCCATCATTTCTGCACAGTCAACATGTTGGGTACACTTTTAAAAGAATGTCTCAATTCAATATACTTTTGCGTTTTTCAAGAATAGTTTTCCTATAGATAAAATTGACATTGAGAATAGTTGTTGAAGCTGGATGATGGTGGTTCATTAAACTCTTCTGACTGTTGTGTTTATTTGAAAATTTTCATAATAAAGAGTTAAATGATTCTTAGAGTCTTGTATTTTCTAATCTGAAGATTTGGAGTGTTAATAAATCACTTAATACATGATTCCTTAATATCAGAGGAAACCAGTTTATAAAACTAAAGCACAGTAATAGTAATAGTTCCAGTTTTGTAGTATTTGACATATGTAAGGCACCAGGCTAAGCCTTTTCCACATTCAAACCTCTCCAAGATAAATTTTATTTATTTCATTAAAAAACAATCATTCTTTGGAGTTCATTATTCATTCTGACGGCTTCCCTCCATCTTTTCTTTAGTTTGTAATTTGTCTCTGAAGTGGAGGAAAGACTGAGCTCCAGGGTTGGCACTAAGAATGGTGATGGGTGAAAGTGTAGGTCTGGGTGAAAGTTCATCTTGGGTCCCAAATTAAAGCTAAAGGTTAAAAGAAGTAGGCTTGAACCTAAGGGATTTCAACATGGTACAATGCTGGAGTGTGGCTCTAATTCAAATTTATCAGGTAATACAGAGTTCTGAATAATCTGGGAATGGGTAATTTTTCCAAAATTAAAGCAAAAATAAAATAGTCATGAATCATAGTGTTCAGCTTTATTAGAATTTATTTATTTGGAATTGAAATATTTTGTGTATTAGCTGTAATGATAGTTTTGGTATGGGGGGAATTTTTTTTTGCTTTTAATAATTTAATAGGATATTTTTCTCACTCATAATCTTCATTCTAAAAGTAGGATCTTGTAGCTTTGTCCTAAAAAAACACTTTTGATGGAAATCAATAAAATATCACTCTACATGTCCCTGTACACATTATATACATTAATGATTTCTGAGTGTGAAAAATTTTGCCTTCCTTTTGGTTTATTTTATAAAGGTTTTATAAATTGAATAATCATTAAAAAGAATTGCACTGATAAATGAGATGATTTTTAGTTGGCCTTTGTAAGAGAGACTGTTTACTCGTCAATCTTAGCGTTTCTTAGCAACACAAATTATTCCTATCTTGGGCATTTTCATATCTTTCTTCAAACACACATTTGGAAATATTTTATATGACCTGATGCTTGTCCATCTGTCCTGAATCTCTGACTACTTCTTCATTACCTAAACGTCCTCATTAAACTTCACATTTATACAATATATTCTTTCAGCTTAATAACCTGCAGTTTGACTTCAGAATCATTTGGCTTGTCAGAATCTTAAAAGAGTTCTGGGAAATAAATTTCTTTTGTGTATTGTGAAGCTAAAAGTTATTGAAAATGTGTTGCACTTTCATAGTAAAGCAAGTATAAAAATATTGCCTTGGGAGCTAGCTAACTACTTTCTTATTGTCCTTAGACTCTAGGGAGATAGTTTAATCACTTCTGATAAAGAAATAGCTTAGTTATATTTTGGCAAGTTGACTTGTATTTCATTTAAATCATAATTTAGGAAAATGCTAGGTTCATAGGGAATGTCATATTCATCCATCCATTCAACAAATATTTACTGAGCACTTACAACATGTCAGGCTCTGTGACAGGCACTGGGGATACACTGCTGAGTGACAATATGGGATCTCTGCTCTCCAGAAAAGGAATATGGTTGAGTGAGAGCATGTATTATAATAAAAGAACCTGATCTGGTTAGGTAGGAATGCCTTCCCTGAGGATGTGAGCCTTAGCTTCTATCTGAAGAGCATTCCAGTGAGAGTAGCATGTGCAAAGGCCATGTGGCAGGAAGCAGCAGGGCACATTGAGGGAGCCTGGAGTGCACAGAGTGAATGACAGCAAGGCAAGGATTTCAGGGAGATTGGTTTTGAGTAAAACCTTCATTCTTTGTAGATGCTTTATAAAAAATGTGAAATCAGTAACTATCTTTATATTGACTTCTGTGTAGATAATAAACTTTCTTTTCAGATACTCAAAAGATTTGAAGATTCGTTGGAGTTTTTTTTTTTTTCCATTTGGTGCTTTAATCTACTTAGTAATGAATTCTGTCCAACTGCTTGAATGTAACTAGCGACAGTGGCAGGGCCCTCCCATTCTTCTTTGGAACCAGCTTTATTTTCAGACACTTTTAATTAATAGAGAGTTATTTCTTATGTGAAGCCAAAATTTTGGTTTCTACTCATTAATACTAGGTCTGTGAGGCAAAACAAGTCCAAGTTGTTTTTAGACTCTATCGAAGATTATTGATGTATATAGCTATACGTCTTTCTTTTCTACAAAGACTTTTTTCCACCAGTATTCAAACAATTTCACATTTATACAAAAGGAGATACACTATTATAGTAAAATGTAACAATGTCCCTCTCCTACTTTGCATGTACCCATTGCCCAGCTTCAGCAATTATCAACCCATGGCCTTGTTTGATTGATGGATACTTAATGAATACTTGCTTTGCCATAGGAAGGCTTTGTACTAGTTGCTGGAACTGTAGAAAGGGATCTGACGCAATTTCTGGCCTTGAATTGGAGCTCTCATTCCAGTGGGAAAGAAAATAAGAAAATCAACTAAAACAATACAGCATAATGCACATAGTTATCTAATTTGCAAGAGAATTATGGGATTATAAAGAAAAAGTACAGGAAGAGCATTTTACCTTACTAAGTGGTGGAAGTGAGAGGAATTCGTATAATATATAAAGTTAGGCTCTGGAAACAATTCCAGAGTCTTGGAGAAAGTAAGCAAGGTAAGCCAAAGTTCATCAGATATTAGGAAATCTTCTAAAATGAAAGTTCTCCATCAGTATGTAAGATCTTATATATGTCTGTATGTACTTCTAAGTAGGTATTTCTGTGGAGAGAGCCCTTAGGTCATCAGACCCTCAGAGAATTTCATGATATAAAATAGGGCCATTATATAATCCGTTATAAGAGATGAAGCAATGGGACTTGGACTTGGTAGTCTTTGTTAATTGTTAGCTCAAACACTCTTGAGGGTTAAAAAGCCAAAAGAGACAGCTACTCAGTCAACTTGACGCAAGTAATCTTTATTATTGCACATAGGTAGAAAAGAAAATATTTTTCTCTTCTTACAGCTTAAATCTAATGTTTACATATGCATTGACTATGTATTTGAAAATATGAAATAATTGGTTTAATTATTATGCTAAGAGAGAGGTCAGGGATTCAATACCTGGAGAGATGATATTACACCCAAAGTAAAAACACTGCCTTTCTCTGTAGACAGCATAAGGGCCTTAGTTAGTCCAGTTTGAAATGCATGCTGTGTGGACACAGGGAAGACTTAAAAGAGTGTTTAGAGTTATATTCAAATCTATCCTTACCTGTAGGGCCTTACCAAGGATGGGTTGTTAGTGTGAACTTGTTACTTACTGAGATTTGCCTTGCCTGAATTTTGAGACCCATGTAATATCTTTCAGTATAACTACATGAGGGCATAAGCATATATATGAGCACATTCTAATGCAATAGTGCAATTTTCTCTTACTCAGAGCTTTTCCAATCAAGGAAACAGGTACTATTTACATTGCACACTAGACAAATTGGAAGCAGGTGCTTCCCACTCTCTCTAATCTTTGTAGCCATTCTTTTACTTTGTATTTGCTTGCATCTGTATACTACATGCATCACTATGGTTTTTCTCTTCTCTTACGTTCTAGAATAGATGTGTGACAAAAAAGCTGTAATGCAGTCTTCTTAATTCAATCAGAATGTCACTTTGTGCTTGAGTACTATAGTTGACTACTTGATCATTCCTTTTATAGTATATGATTTGCTTGTTTATTTCTTCTCTTGTTTACTATTTAAGAATTACATATATACTCCAGTCTGGCAAAAGTGATCAATTTTGATTAATTTTTATAAAGTACGTTGAAAATTTTATTGGCACTTAGCTTTGTGCCATAGTTTGAACATGTATATGATCATTTGTTATGTCTGAGTGTTTCTGAAATGGAATTATTTGATACTTTGTGAAAATTATCTTTTAAAATGAAATAAAGTGACAAGGTTTATCTTTTTGAATTGATAGGATTTAACTGTTATTAAAATCGTATTCCCCATAAAGCAAGCCTATAGAAGTCTTATTTCTTTTTTTGTGTTTCAGTTACATAATTTAAATAAATCATATCTCCCTTTAGACATGTCCCAGTTTATTGAACATTTTTATCCAGTTTCCATTGTGACCATGTAGGTAGGATAGGTGAGTACACAAATTATTTGGGATATATTTTTAGAACAGTATTAGAAATTAATGTCAGAATTCTAAGTGCCACTGTTATTTTTCTTTAGTGCTTCTGTTTGTAGTACAGGGTACTGATTAGTATAGTGGATAAAACACATAGGCCCGGCCCTAATAAGGAAGAAAGACTAGTGTATAAATAACTTGAAGGGAATAAATGGTATAAGAGAGGGACAAATAAAACAGTGCAAAAAAAGTTGTCTTATTAGGCGTTTGTTAAAGGATGCGATTCTTGAGCTGGACGTCAAGTAACTGGCGGAAAATGGTGGGAGGAGATTCGGGAAAAGGGCATTTTAGAGTGAGCAGGTAACACAAAAAAGGCAGGGAATCTTAATTGCAGTGTGTGGTTGAAGAGTCTCTAGTGGTCCTGCATGGGAGCAGAGGGGGAGCAGTTGGCAATTGGACTGGAGTGTCCAAAATTGGGTTTGTCTTGTAAGGGTTTGGCTTGTAAGATGTTATTTGTTAGGCATTGGATGGCCCTTGAAGGTTATAGAACATCTCTTATGTGTTGTCTGATGAACTTATAACTCGTCTTGTTTAGTAGGTATTACAACCCTCATTTTAGAGAAAAATTAAGGCTCAGAGGAGTTAAGTGAATTTGCTCAAAGTTTCATGACAAGTAGTTGTCAGAGCTAGAATTCCAACTAAACATTCATTTGAACTTGCATACTTCCTCTCTCTTAAGTCAGAGAACCAACCAGACAATCAGGCTAAATTTTAGGAATGTTACCAAAGCAGTTGGTTTCTTGGACAGGGGAGTAATATTGTAGAGGCATGGTAGCCAACTAGGAGACTATCCTAATGATTCAGACAAGTGGTAATACGAACTTGAATTTGTTAAAAATAAGAGTGAAAAGGAGGGTTTGTATATGAGATTAAAGTGGCAGAATTGTCAAGAATGGGTAATTAAGTATGGATAATAAGAAGGTATTGTTTCAAATTTGTGTGCTACAAAAATGGTGTCTCTAGTGACTGGCCCACCTGAGCTAACAGCCAGCTGGTTTAAAGGGGAAGGTGGGGCTCACCAGGGGGCCAGAATAAAGGGGTAGAGTGCTAAAGTGATTTGATTGTGAAGAGTTAAAGTGTGAGCTAAGGAAGTCAGGTTCTAGTTTATGGTCAAACATACCAGCACAGAACCGAAAACTAGAGGCAAAGCAGAACATTTGGGGAATACATGAGTAAAGAGTGAGAGTGCAAAACAATTGCCATGGGCTGAGTCTGACTATTGTCCATTTGTATACATTTTGCTCCCCATCAACTTCCTCCCTGGTTGTACTAGCTGTTATGGGTTGAATTGTGTCCTCTTCCAAAAAGATAAGTTCAAGTGCTAACCTCCAGTACCTGAGAATGTAACCTTTTTTGGAGATAGGATCTTCACAAACTTTAACTTGATTATGGAAGTAATCAAGTTAAAATGAGGTCATTAGGGTGGGCCCTATGACTGGTATCTTTATAAAAAGGGGAAATTTATGCACAGAGACATTTACAGAGGGAAGACCCTGTGAAGACACTGGAGAATGCCATCTGCAAGTCAAGGAATGCCTGAAACTACTGGAGGCTGGGAGATAGACCTGTAACAGATTCTTCTTCATGGCCCTTAAAAAGAACCAACCCTGACTACACCTTGGTCTTTGACTTCAAGCCTCCAGCACTATAAGATAGTACATTTCTGTTTTATAAGCCACCCAGTTTGTGGTACTGTGTTTTATTAACTACCCTAGGAAATTAATATGCTGGCAAACACAGGAGTTTGATTATACTTCCTTCCCTTGCCCATTTAGGACCAGGGGTGGTAAGAGCTTCCTGCTGTTGCTGTTGAGTGCCTCAGCATCTCTTGTTGGTCAACCCTGCCTGTGCCTCTGTAAGTGAATTCTTTCCAAAAAGCCTCAATTGAGCATACCTTCTTTTTCCTTTCAAGACCCTATTGATCATATGGTAACTTTTATGTTTAACTTTTTGAGGGACCACCAAACTATTTTTTAAAGTGGCTATATTTTACAAGTTTTGGCATATAATATTTTCATTGTCTTTTGGCTTAAAATGTATTCTGATTCCTATCATTAAGAAGTATAGACATATATTTCTTAATTTCTAAGCACATTGTACTCTTTGATAAACTAACATCTAAAGTTATTAATAGTTTAGCTGGGCATTGTGGCATACACCTGTAGTTCTAGCTACTGGGGAGGCTGAAGCAGGAGGATCAGTTGAGCCCAGGAGTTCAAGACCAGCCTGAGCAACATGGCAAGACCCTGTCTCTACAAAATATAGAAACATTAGCCAGGCATGGTGGCATGCTCTTGTAGTCCCAGTTGCTTGGGACACTGAGGCAGGAGGATCACTGGAGCCCAGGAGTTTGAGGTTGCAGTGAGCTATGATGATGCCTCTGCGTTCTAGCCTGGGCAATAAAGCGAGACCCTGTCTCAAAAAATAAGTAAGTAAATAAATAAATGAAGAAAGTTAGTTTAGCTGTTACTGTTTGTTGTCTATTGTATCTGCTGGTTTGTGCTCATGACATTATCTTCTTGTGTGCCTGATTATCTTTGACTATGTGCTGGTCATGATACTTGAAAAATTATTTGTATGAATAATGTGAGGACTTGTTTTTTGCTTCTGCCAAGTGCTTGGTGTACCACCATATTGATTAGATAAATCAAGGTCATGGGCTTGAAGTTTTCTGGAATACCCAGCTTAATCTCAGACTTAAATTCCTTGTAAGGATTGACTTATTTCCAGTTCATCCTTACTTCATAGTCCCTGGGTTCCAATTCATTAAAAGGAACATCTTTTGTTAGATTTCCAACCTTGTGTGAGATGATTTCTGTTCATGTCACCTTTCAAGGCCATCAAAATGGAAGTTGGAATTTGCTGGACTCAATAATTGCATTTAGAGAAAAGTGGCTTCTACGATCATTTGTCTATCAGGTCTATGTCTTTTTGAGTGACTACTATTTGCAACACTCTGTACCAGGCCCTGGGGATACAGTGGTGAGTAAAACCAGTTGTAGTTCCTATTCTCAGGGAGCTTGAGTTCTAGAGTTATGGAGCAATTTAAATTTTTTTATTTCTAACTATTATGAGCACATAGTAGTTATATATATTTATAAGATACATGTGATGTTTTGATACAGGCACATAATGTATAATAATCAAAACAGGGTAATTGGGATATCCAGCATCTCAAGCATTTATCATTTCTTTGTGTTAGGGACATTCCAATTCATTCTTTTAGTTATTTTAAAGTATACCATAACTTATTGTTGACTATAGTCACTTTGTTATTCTATTAAATATTGTACATTCTATCTAACTATATTTTTGCACCCATTAACCATATCCAGTTTATTTCCCCCTCTCTTATAGCTTTCTGGGACTCTGGTAACCATCATTCTCCTTTCTGTTTCCATGAGATCAATTGTTTTAATATTTAGCTCCCACATATCAGTGAGAACATGCAAGATTTGTCTTTCTCTACTTGGCTTATTTTACTTCACATAATGTTCTCCAGTTCCATCTGTGTTGTTGCAAATGACAGGATTTCATTCTTTTTTTATGGCTGAATAATACCACATTGTGTATATGTACCATGTTTTCTTTATCTTTTCATCCATTGATGGATATTTAGGTTGATTCCAAATTTTGACTATTGTGAATAGTGGTGCAATAAACAGGAGTGCAGATGTCTTTTCAAGATACTTAATTCCTTTCTTTTGGGTATATACCTAGCAATGGGATTTCTGGGTTATATGGCAGTTCTATTTTTAGTTTTTTGAGGGATTTCCATACTGTTTTTGATAGTGGTTGCACTAATTTACATTCCCACCAACAGTGTATGAGGGTTCCCCTTTCTCTGCATCCTTGCCAGGATTTGTTATTGCCCGTCTTTTTTATAAAAGCCATTTTAACTGGGGTGAGATGATATCTCATTATTGTTTTGATTTGCATTTCTCTAATGACAAATAATGTTGAACACTTTTTTTGGCTGTTTGTATGCCTTCTTTTCAGAAGTTTCTTTTCAAATCTTTTGCCTATTTTTAAATCAGATTATTTGATTTTTTTCCTGTTGAGTTGTGTGAGCTCCTTACATATTCTAGTTATTAATCCCGTATCAGATGGGTAGTTTGCAAATGTTTTCTCTCATTCTATGGGTTGTCTCTTCATTTTGCTGATTGTTGCCTTTGCTGTGCAGAAGGGTTTTAGCTTGATGTGATCCCATTTGCCCAATATGGCTTTGATTGCCTGTGCTTTTGGGGTATTATTCAAGAAACCTTTGCCCAGACTAATGTCCTGGAGTGTTTCCCCAGTGTTTTCTTTTATAGTTTCTGGTCTTAGATTTGAGTCTTTAATCCATTTTGATTCGATTTTTGTATATGGTGAGAGAGAGAGATCTAATTTCATTCCTCTGCGTATGGATATCCAGTTTTCCCAGCACCATCTATTGAAGAGACTCTTCTTTCCCCAAGGTATGTTCTTGACACCTTTGTTGAAAATGAGTTCACTGTAGATGTATGGATGTTCATTATTCTATTTGATTGGTCTATGTGTCTGTTTTTGTGCCAGCAACATGCTATTTGGTTACTATAGCTCTGTAGTATAAAGTCAGGTAATGTTTTTCTTCCAGTTTTGTTCTTTTTCCTCAGGATGGCTTTGGCTATTCTGGGTCTTTTGTGGTTCTATATAAATTTTAGGATTATTATTTTTTTCTGTTTCTGTGAAGAATGTGTTTGGTATTTTAATGGGAATACATTGAATCTGTAGATTGCTTTAGATGTATAGACTTTTTAACAATATTGATTCTTCTAATCCATGAGTATGGAATATCTTTCCTTTTTCTGTGTTCTCTTCAATTTTTTTAACGATGTTTTATAGTTTTCATCATAGACATCTTTCACTTCTTTGGTTAAGTTCATTTCTAGGTATTTTATTTTATCTGTAGCTCTTGTAAATGGGATTACTTTCTTGGTTTCTTTTTCAGATTGTTCACTGTTGGCATATAGAAATGCTACTGATTTTTATATGTTGATTTTGTGTCTGCAACTTTACTGAATTTGTTCTAATAGTTTTTTGGTGGAGTCTTTAGATTTCTCTAGATATAAGATCATATTGTATGCAAACAAGGATAATTTAACTTCTTCCTTTACAACTTGAATACCCTTTATTTCTTTCTCTGACTGCTCTAGCTACAGCTTCCAGTACTATGTTGAATAACAGTGGCGAAAGTGGGCATCCTTGTCTTGTTTCAGATCTTAGAGGAAAGGCTTTCAATTGTTTTCCCATTCAGTATGATGCTAGCTTTGGATCTGTCATATAAGGCTTTTGTCATGTTGAGATGTACTCCTTCTATATCCAATTTTTTGAGAGTTTTTATCTTGAAGGGATGTTGAATTTTACTGAGTGCTTTTTCAGCATCAATTGAAATGATTGTTTTTTGTCTTTCGTTCCGTTGATATGATGTATCATATTGATTGATTTGCGTATGTTGAATCATCCTTGCATACCTGGGAGGAATCTCTCTTGATCATGAATAATCATTTTAATGTCTTGTTGAATTTAGTTTGCTAGTATTTTGTTGAGGATTTTTGCATCTATATTCATCAGAGATATGGGCCTATGGTTTTCTTTTTTTGTTGTGTCTTTTTCTGGTTTTGGTATCAGGGTGATGTTGGCTTTGTAGAATGAGTTTGGAAGTATTCCTTCTGCCTCAAGATTTTTTTTGGAATAGTTTAAGTAGAATTGATATTAATTCCTATTTGAATGTTTGGTAGAATTCAACAGTGACACCATGGTTCCTGAGTTTTTGTTTGATGGGAGATTTTTTATTACTGCTTTTATCTTGTTATCTGTTATTGGTCTATTCAGGTTTTGGATTTTTTCCTGGTTCAATCTTGGTACGTTGTATGTGTCTAGGAATTTGTCCATTTGTTCTAGGTTTTACAATTTATTAGCGTATAGTTGCTCATAGTAGTCTCTAATGATCCTTTGGATTTCTGCCATATCAGTTATAATGTCTCCTTTTTCATCTCTGATTTTATTTATTTGTGTCTTCTCTCTTTTTTCTTAGTCCTGCTAAATATGTGTTATCAATTTTCTCTTTTAAAAAAAACCAAGTTTTAATTTCATTGATATTTTATATTGTTTTTGGTTTCAATTTCATTTATTTCTGCTCTGATCTTTATTTCTTTTCTTTACTAATTTTGGGTTTGGTTTGCTCTTGTTTTTCTAGTTCTTTTAAATGCATTATGTTGTTTATTTGAAGTTTTTCTACTTTTCGATGTAGGCACTTAATTGCTACAAACTTTTCTCTTAGTAGTGTTTTTGCTGTATTTTGTAAGTTTTGGGGTATTGTGTTTTCATTTTCATTAGTTTCAAGAAATTTTAAAATTTTCTTAATCTCTTCATTGACCCACTGGTCATTCAAGAGGATATGATATGGTTTGGTACAGTTTCCAGTGTTCCTCTTGTTATTGATTCTGAGTTTTATTCTATTGTGGTTAAAGAAAATACTTGCTATGATTTCATTTTTAAAAAAATTTTTTTAAGACCTGTTTTATGGCCTAAGAGTTCTGGAGGAATTTGATGGATTAATCAAACTGTCAAAAAAAATACAAAACTCTAATGGTTCTGGGAAAGGATATTTAGGATTTCATCTGGTCAAAGAGTTCAGGGCAGGTTTGTCTATTGAAGAGTCCATACTACTTTTATAGGCTCCATATAACTTTTGAGCTGAAATATGAATTGCATGATTATTGAAATAAATGCTACTGATGTGCAAATAAACATCTTTATTAAAAAAAATCATAAATACAAAGACTCTGTTGATATAGTACCAAGACTTATACTAGCAACTTATTCAGCCAAAATTTACATATTATTTGCCAAACATTTTTCTAGGTGCTGGGGTTATAGAAGGTAAAGAAAATAGATCAAAAATCCCTGCTCTCATATGACATTCTAGAGAGAGAAGACAAACAATAATAAAAATAAGTAAATTGTGTAGTATCTTAGAGAGGTACATGCTATGGAAAAAATTAAAAATAATTTTTATATTAGTATTCAGGGGAATGAGCATGGTATAAGGGGCTGTTTGCAATATTAAATAGGATGATCAGGAAGGGCCTCACTGAGAAGGTAATAATATGAACAAAGAATTGAAGGAGGTGAGGGAATAAGCCATGAGGATATCTGGGCATTGCTCAGAAAGGAGTATGCCTGTTGTATTTAGGAGCCCAAGGAGGACAATGTGTCTGTAATGGAGTGACCTAAGAGATGAGATCTGATAGGACGTATGGTGGGCCTGGAGCATGGGGAAGATGGGGTCCGGCCTTCTAAGCCATTGCTAGGGCTTTGACTTACATGCAATGATATGAAAAGCCAGAGGAGTTTAAGCAGAGTAGTGACTGATCTCATCTATATTTTAAAAGGATCACTTTGACCATTCGGATTAAAATAGACCATGGGTAAAAGGTAGAGACACCATAAAGGAGGTTAATGGAACAGTGCAGGCATTAACCAGAGCTGGTGGTGGCATGGATAGGATGGTGGCAGTGGAAGTGAGAAGAAATGGTTAGTTCTGGATATATGTTATTGATAGAGAATTGGGATATTATGACAGATTGAATATGGGATGTGAGAGAAAGAGAGCAGGATGACAGCAAGTTGTAATCTGAGCAACTGGAAGCAGGGAACTGTGACTTACTGAAGTGGGGAAGCCTGGGGGAAGATCAGGAGTTCAGACAGGCAATGTTTTCCGTGAAGGAGACTAAGAGCTAGGGTGAGACCAGATGCAGGGGCTTGAGGATTGGATGTAGGTGTTAAAGTAAACAACCTTCAAGCAGAAGCTAACTGGAAGGGCTGTTAACCACAGGTAAGACCTGGCTTCAGCCGGCTTGTCAGCTATCTCTGCCATCTTATGTGAACTTTAGCTAATAACAATATCATGTACATTGTGGTTTTAAAATTTCTCTACCCTTGAAATTGCCATGACAGTTCCAAAACAGCCATATAAAGTATGAAAATAGGAGGGAGCCCAATTCTAGGAATTACTACCCAAATTCTTAATAAAAGCCTTGAATAGTCCTCCCCTCAGTTATTAAGACTACAAAAGATCTAAAACCACTTCCTCTCAGTGCAGCAGCTCTCTTTCGAGCCTGCCTGCTCTCCTCCCTGAGAGTGTACTTTCACTTTCAATAAAAGCTGTCGCATGCTTGGCTTACATGGTGCGACCGGAAATTCTTTTCCTGACTAACACCAAGAACTTGGAAAAACCTCCACTCGGAGGCTGGTAACAATGTGGTTTGTGGGACGGCTGACTGGACTAATGATGTAGATTGGGTTGAACATTTGATAGAGAGGGATGAAGAAGACAGAAGTGGGTTTTGGGAAAATATGTTAACTACAGTTGTGAATACACTGACAGAATATTGAAGAATGCGTGTATTTAGTTGGTACTGGGAGATGCCTTTGAGAAATGGAGAGAAATAAGACCAGAGAGCCAGGAGAGTGTAAGGTATGGTCACGGAAATCAAAACAAGAAAGTTTCAAAGGTAGGATAGTAAACAGGTGACTTTAGCAGAGTGGTATGATTAGAATCTGGATTGAAGATTAAATTTGAAGACAAGAAAATGGACATAATGATATAGACAGTTTTGGGTAAATTTGGTAGAGAAAGTTGAAGTGATAATTCAAAGCATTAAGGCAAAGAACTTTAATGATTGAGGTAAGTGAATGGATTTATCAGTAACTACAAAGACATTGATGATAAGAAAGAGTCTGAAGATTTTAAAGAGGGAATAATTAGTGGCTCTCAGTCTGAAAGGAGGTAGGAGGGGATTGCTTAGGTGTGTGGGTTAACCTTTGAGAGAAAAAGAAACCCATATTGTGAATCAGGAAGGAAAGAAAATATGTGGGATGAGTATATACTTATAAGTTACAGGAGGAGATCAGAATTTCATATTAAATGATCTAGCAAGTTTATTGAAGGAAAAGAGGGGTCATGTGCTAAGAGTTAGAGGTGGCAGAGATAGTGCTGAGAGGGAAAGATTTGGAGCAACTGTTATGGCCAAAGAATAAAACAGCAAGAATTTCTAGCCAAGACTCTAACCAACTGCCACATTTCCTTTTTCTTCATCAGTGTTCAATAGTCTGGGAGTCAGAAGGGAGATGTTACATGGTGAATTTGTTCAATATTAGGAACTGGCAACTTAGGCTGTTATTTAAAAGACTTCCACATTTACTATTAATACAAAAGTATATTCTTTTGAATGAATAAATGAAAGCACATCACCATGTCTAACCTTTGAAACTTTACTCTTCTCATTTTACCTTATCCCTTTTACTTAACTTGGGCTTCAGTTGAACTGAAATATGGAGACATCTTGGTGTAGTGAAGCTGGCAAACACCTACTATGCAGATACCACACTAAAAGTACAAATGACAAAGGAAAAAATAGGTAAATTGGGCTTCATCAAAATGTAAAACTTTTGTGCTTCAAAGGATACTATCCATCAAGAAAGTGCAAAGATAACCCACTGAATGGGAGAAAATATTTGCAAATGACATAAGTGATAAAGAATTTGTATCTACAACATATTGAAAACTATTACAACTCAATAATAAAAAGACAGTCTGGCTGGGTATGGTGGTTCACACCACCCACCACCTTTCCAGGGTGAGGCAGGAGGATTGTTTGACCCCAGGAGTTTGGGACCAGCCTGGGCAGCATAGCAAGACCCCATCTGTACAAAAATAAAAAAAAATTTAGCTGGGCTCAGTGGCCTGTGCCTGTAGTCCCAGCTAGTCAGGAGGCTGAGGCAGGAGGATTGTCTGAGACTATGAATTTGAGGCTGCAGAGTGCTATGATCAAGCCATTGCACTCCTGCCTGGGTGACAAAAAATGAGACAATAAAAAGACAACCCAATTAGGCAGTGAGCAAGGTATCTGAATACATATTTCCCCCCAGAAATTATATAAATGATCAATAATGGTGACCAAAAAAGTCACCATTCTATAACTTTAGAAAGAAGGCTTTATTCCTAAAAGAGGATACCACAACTTGCACATGGGAAGCAGAGTCTCTGGCCAAAACCTAAAAGCCAGTGCTTAGAGCATAGGGTAAAGGTACAGAAATTTATGCTGAGCGGGTTGGCCGAATATACATATTTAATAGGCTGAAGGAGGTGTCATGAATATTCATAAAAGGAGAAACACATGTGAAATTGAACTTCATGCTACTTTATGGGTTCCATGTTCAGAAAATGGAGGTCTTAGCATGATCCGAGAGTGGAGTTTTTGGCCCTCTGACATCAAAAGGTGAGGCAGAGAACACAAAAACCCTCTCCACACATCCTCCATAGGTTTATCAGAACAACTCCATGGTGGGTGGCCTCTTATCAGGAAGGAATGCTGGTCAGTTATTGTGCTGAAATAAAAAAAATGGAAGGAACAGCGTTAGGCAGTTGATGGAAACCAGTTTTTTCCGAAGAGCCGGTTCTGTTTAACCCTTAGAGAAGAAAGCCGACCGCAGTTAGCCAAGGAATGGGTATAAGGAGTCATGTCCGACCTCCCATCCTGTCATGGCCAGGATTTCAGTTTTAAGGTTTCTCTAGGGTCCCCGTGGTCAAGAGAAAGTTAATTCTGTTGTTTGAGGGGCTAAGGATTTTATTTTTATTTCTCAGTAACATCATGAATAGAGGCTCATTATTGGGGATAACAATATTAAGTCCTCTGATCTATGATCATGGAATGTCTTTTCATTTATTTCTTTAATATCTTTCAACGACAAAAATCTTTCAACAATGCTTTGTAATTTTCAGAGTGCAAGTTTTCTATTTATTTTGTTAAATTTATTCCTAAGTATTTTATTCTTTTTGATGCTATTTTAAATGGAATTAATTTCTTAATTTCATTTTCCATTGTACATTGCTAGAGTATAGAAATACTGTTGACTTTTTATTGATTTTTTTCATCTGCAAACTTGATAAACTCATTTACTAGTTCTAATAATTTTATTGGATTCCTTAGGAATTCCCATATACAAGATTATGTAATTTGCAAATAGAGGTATTTTTACTTCTTCCTTTCCATTCTGGATGCCTTATATATATATTTTTTGTTGTCCTGACCAGAACCTCCAAAACAATATGAATAAAAGTAGTAAGAATAAGCATCCTTGCCTTGTCCTGATTTTAGGGTGAAAGATTCTAGTTTTTTACCGTTAAAAATGATGTTAGCTATGTATTTTTCCTGGATGTCCTTTATCATGTTGAGGAAGTTCCTTTCTATTCTTAATTTCTTGAGTGTTTTGGTCGTGAAAGTGTGTTGGATTTTGTCAGTTGCTTTTTTTTGTTGTTCTTTTGAGATGATCATGTGGTTTTTGTCCTCTTTTAGTATGACGTATTTTATTGTTTGAATCAATGATTAATTCCATCATTGAATGGACCTTAATAAATGCCACTTGGTCATGTCTTTTTGTATGTTTAGAATTTGGGTTGCTAGTATTTTGTTGAGAATATTTTATTTATATATTTATAAGGGATACTGGTCTCTAGATTTATTGAGATGTCTTTTACCTGGTTTTGGTTTCAAGGAAATTTTAGCCTCATAGAATGAGTTGGGAAGTATTCTCTTAAATTTTTAGGAAGAGTTTGTGAAAGATTGTTGTTAATTCTTTTAAATGCTTAGTGGACTTCACCAGTGAAGGTGAATATGGGTTTTTATTTGTATGAAGTTCTTTGATTATTAATTCATTATCAGTTGTTATAGGTCCATTTAGATGTCCTCTTTCTTCTTGAGTCAGTTTCAGTAGTCTTTTTCTTGGATTTGTCTGTTTTTTCTAGGTTATCTATTAATAATTAATTTGTTGGCATGCTGTTGTTCATGGTATTCCCTTATAATCCTTTCTGTTTCTGTGAGATCAATAATGATGACCCGTCTTCTCTCTTTTTTTTTGTGATCTGTCTAGCTAAAGATTATTAATTTTGTTAATCTTTTTAAAGAACCAACTTTTGACTTTGTTAATTTTCTCTCTTATTTTTCTGTTCTCTATTTGATTAGTGTTTGCTTTAATCTTTATTATTTCATTTCTTCTGCTTGCTTTGGATTTAGTTTGCTCCTTTTTCTCTAGTTTATTAAAATGAAAGTTTAGGTTATTTGTTTAAGATACTCTTTTTCAATTTAGGGATTTATAACTATAAATTTCCCTGTGAGCACCTCTCTAGCTGTATCCTATAGGTTTTGGTATGTTGTCTTTTTGTTTTCATTCAAGGCAAAATATTTTCTAATTTTCCTTTTGATCTCTTCTTTTACCTATTGCTTATTTAGAAGTGTGTGGTTTAATTTCCACATCTTTATTAATGCCCCAAATTTCCTTCTGTTGTTGATTTCTAATTTAAATTTATCTTGGTTAGAGAACATACTTTGTATGATTTTATTCCCTTTAAATTTAGGCTTGTTTTATGGCCTAACATCTGGTCTATCCTGGAGAATGTTCTGTGTACACTTGAAAAGAATATATTTTGTTGTTGAATGTATTATTCTATCAGTGTCTGTTAGGTCTAATTGGTTTATAGTGGTGTTTGAGTCTTCTGGTTTCTTTTTGACTTTCTGCCTTGTATCTATTTTTGAAAGTTGGGTATTGAAGTCTCTATTATTATTGTCTTCTGTATTTCTTTCTTCAGTTCTGTCAGCTTTTGCCTGATGTAGTTTGGGATTGTCTTATTCTGTCATAAATGTTTAAAATTGTTATGTCTTCCTTATAGATTGACCTTTTTATTATTATAATATGTCCGTCTTTGTCTCTAGTTATAATTTTTTCTTAATTTCAATTTTGTTTAATAGTAGTTTAGTCAATGCAAGTCTCTTCTGGTTACTGTTTGTATGATATATTTTTTCCATTTGTTTACCTTCAACTTGTTATGTCTTTGAAAACAAAGTATATCTCTTGCAGATAGCATATAGTTGGATCATGTTCTCTTATTTATTCTGCCAATCTATGCCTTTTAATCCATTGATCTTTAATGTAATTACTGATCAGGTAAATTTTACACCTGCCATTTTGCTACTTGAATTTTATATGTTTTATTTCTTTTTTCTTTCTCTATTCCTCCATTATTGCCTTCTTTTGTGTTAAATAGCTATTTTCTGGTGTACCACTTTAATTTTCTTGTTTCTTATACTATAGTTTTTGTTCTTAGTTGTTAAATGCATATGTCCTCCGTTATATTCTATATTTAGAGGTTCCAGCAGCATTTGGAAGTTTTGTTCAGTGTTTTCTAGATGGTTTTCATAGGGAAATAATACCAGGGTTCTGATTTTTTAGTGGTCAGGAAATTTAATTGAAAATTGTTTTCTTGGGAACCAATTATATTTTACAGTTTGAACTTTCTGTTCACTCATGTTACAGCAGGGCATCTGTTCTCTTTCTTCCTCCCTTTGTTTTTTCCCTCCTTACCTGTATCTCTCCCTCTAATTCATTCAAGAAACATATTTTGAATGTATGTAATACTACCAAGGGCTTGGTATGTAGTAATGTATAAAATAGATATTCTCTTCCCCTATCTTTGGGTTTACAGTAGATTTCACTAACTTATTTATTTATTTTTAATAGAGACAGGGTCTTTCTCTGTTGTGCAGGCTAGAGTACAGTGGCCCAATCGTAGCTCACTGCAGTCTTGAACTCGTGGGCCCAAGAAATCCCCTTACCCCAGCCTCTAGAGTAGCTGGAACTGCAGACATGCACCACTATACCCAGCTAAGTTTTACATTTTTTTAATAAAGACAGGATCTTGCTGTTGCCCAGGCTGCTCTCCAACTCCTGGGCTCAAGCAATCTTCCTGCCTTGGCCTCCCAAATTGCTGGGACTATAGACTTGAGCCACTGTGCTGGCCTACCTCACATTCTTTAGGGAGCACTGAAATAGCCATAGAATACATGGTAGGGCATGGTGGGAACTGTAGTCAATTCCCGGGATATTCACATTCACATTAATGACAAAAGAGGTCTGTAGGCCATGGATGACCTCTGTTTTAATGTAAACATTTCTCTGTAGTAGGAATTGTTGCAAATTCTTTCACTAGCTCTTGTTACTCCCTTTTCTGGGTTTGAATAGTTTGTTTTGCCCCATCCCTCTCGAAAACATGCTCCTGTAACCAATGTGCTTTAAAGTTTTGAGTATTTTCAGCTGTTTAGTTCATATTAATTCAAATAAGCCCTTAAAACTTAATAGATTCCATGGTGTTTTACACAATAGATATGAACTGTAAAGAATAGAATCATCTTAAAAATTGATTTAAAAAAGTATAAATATCTTTAAGCCTTCCTTCACTTTGATTTCCATTGTTCTTTATACTTTTGGAGTTTTTTGTAGGCTTTTTCCCCTCAAAAAGGAGATTACAGATAAACCTTTGGATTCATTTTCCATTTTTTAATCTGAAGTTGATGTATTTCAAGAATATTATATCCATCAAAGGATTGGATATAAATTGTTTTGGCAATGAACTCTGAATCCATAATATATAACATGAATTTTAGCAAATAACCCAGTGTACATATGCTATATGTTCAAAAAGTTAATCAAGGACAATATAGGAATTTTACTTTGCCAATGATAATGACCATAATCTTTTCTATCCTGTGTGACTCCGAATAAAATTTTATTGGGAGGTTAAAGCTTAGATAGACCTAGATTTAGTAGGAAGGAACAGTTTGGTCTTCATTATGCTATCAAAAAGGTCTTATGCTAATGAAAACCATGTCTACAAACCAAAGATTTTTTTTTTTTCCTTTCTCATCTTAATGAAATTTCTATTTGATTACCAGCCTGAGGTATTTTACCATCAAGGAACATATTATGGTCATACCATTTGATCATTAATCTCTGCAACTAACTAACCTTGGCTAACTTTTAATGTGACATTTGCCACTACCATCCTAAAACTCCTTCCCAAAAGCTATAAACTGATTTCAGTGTTTCTGTTCTATTTGCATTTAGTTGGCTTCATGCAAATCTCATCATTGAAATGTTTTCTGTGTGGGAAAATCATGTTACATTTACATGAAAAAGGAGAATTTGTCACTTCTTTCAACTCAGCTGATTAGAAAGTACATGTGAGAAAAAAAAAAAAAATTGAAGCCAAAGCACTGGCCTAAATTGGTGGACAAATCTGCAGAATACACATGTCCACATTATAAATGCAGTGTGATACCAGTTTTTCTTTCTACTCCACTCAAATCTGTGGAGTTTCTCCCCATAATTTTGCTCTATATTTTCTATCCATTACAATATTTTGTGGAAATATTGTACTCTGGGGAGCACTGGTAATTGATGACAATTTTCTATGAGTGTCTTTGGTGGTATAAGCCAAAATTTGCGTGCCTGACTTTGCCATGACAAAGTGCCATGACTTTGTCTTTTAGAGGGGAGTCTCTTGGCATCCTTTCTTAAAACTTACCCCTGAAAAGATGTAACATTAGCCTTTAAGGTGATACTTTATTTCAACAAGGTATATAGTGTGACTATAAAATGAGAATCAAGCAGCTCAGAAGGCTCAAATCTCCAGAGACCAACCATAAATCAAAGGAGTTGTGGGGTGCGGTTCAGCTAATTCAAAAAGAGGGTAATTGTAGAAAACGATCATACAAGTTTACAGGGAATAATCACTAAATTCTTTAACTTGCTGTGAGTATAGTCCAAGACACCTGTTTTGGTTATTTTTTGCTACTTTACAAACCACTGTAAAACTTAGTGGCTTAAAACGATGACACTATGCATTTTGCTCATGAGTCTGCAATTTTGGAGGGTTCATTTGGCATAGTTTGTCTTTGCTACACTTCTACACCTTGTGTCAGTATGGCTCAAAGGTGAGGGCCAGAATCATCATTTCAAGGCTTGCTCATGTACGTGTGTGGGGATTGGATGTTGGTCAGAATGCCTACATGTGGCCTTTCCATGTGGCCCACGCTTCCTCACAGTATGGTGGCTGTGTTCTAAGACTGAGAGGAAAGAGAGGGAGGAGTGGGGTGTGTGTGTGGGGGGCTATATTGCCTATTTATATTAAAATAGGTTGCTTTTAGAAGTCAGTACTACTAAGATATTTTATTCCTTGATAGAAAGGCCTGCACAATTTAAGCTATAGGGGAAATTGTCTCTGCCTCTCAATGAGAGAGTAACAAGCCACTGTATGGACACAGGGAACTGGAAACATTACTGTGGTCATTTCTGAAAAATACAGTTTGCTGTACCTATATTCTCTTACTTCTGGCCTCGGATTAATTGATTCAGTTGTGTGAGATCGAAGTGTTCAATAGTTAAGTGTAGAAAGCAATGGTTTAAATACTTTCCCATGATTAGTAGACAGCTTCTTCAGTTACATTTTCGTTATAATTGTATCTTTTTCTGGAGCTCTGTCCTTGTTTATCCTTAGAGGGCAGGATTGAAATGGCAAAACCCAGCATTTTATGTGATGCTACCTATATTGAAAGGTGGTGTGATGTATTGTGGTCGAATCACCAAAATTCAAATTCCAGTTCTGCCACTTTCTAGCTATGTGACAGTTACTTAACCTCTCTGAGTTCACTGATCTACAACGTCGAGGGAATGATCCCTTCCTTATAGATACAGTTTGTAAAACAGATATTGTATGGAAAGGGAACAGCTCAGTGACTTGGAGGTCCTGGCGTCTAAGCTATTATCATTAGGCAGATTGATGAATATGTGTGATTCAGGCTGTTCAATTTATAGTGATCTAGAATGATAGATTAAGAAACCGATTTAGGATATGTAGATACTTTGAAGCTAGAACAAATGTAGGTGCATGTGAACAAATGTAGGTACATTCTCTATTAAAGAAAACCTCGAAGGTGTTCTCAGAGAATATGTCTCCACTTTGAAAGATACATTATCTCTTCATAGCTACCAGTCAATTTTTTAGTGAAATGAATATCTTATTAAAGGTTTATTAAAATAATTAACAGTTAACATACTTTATTAAATGCCTTAATACCTTAGTTGTAAATGCTAATTTTTTTTCTATTTTTATTTTGCTAATTGTAAAAGTGACATATATATATTACAGAAAAGAAGCTGAGGAAACAAATCACCCATGATCTCATTATCCAAAGGCAGACTGTTAATGTTTGATATATTTCCATTTAGATTTTTTCCTTTAATTTTATAGTTTTCTATAGTCAATATCATAATGTATAACTTTATAATTTTCCTTTTTTACTTCATTTTATGTAATTTATAAATATCATTAAATTTCATTTATCATGTGGATGTATCACAATTTATTAATATTTTTATAATTTTTCTGTTATATATAATGTAATTAACATATTTGTACATGAATATTTATTGTCCTTTTTTTGATCTTTTCCATACACTATGTTCCAAGAAAGAAAATTACTACATCAAATTATGTAAATATTTTTAAGGTCCTTGATTAATCTGTCAAATTGCTTTCCAGAAAGCTTTACCATTTTATATCTCCACTAAAATGAGAACAGCAGCATGGTTATTCATTATTTGTTGATAGTTAGAAGTATCCTTTATAACATTTGCATTTCATCCATATTTTTAGATTAAAATTTTCTTTCTAATATTTAGTATTTATTTCTTTCGTTGTAATTCAAATAGATTTTCTATATTTTAGAAATGGAACTTTTCTGTATTACTTTCATATTACTTTTTTCACCCAATGTATTGTGTTAATCTAAACAGCTTAAAATTTATTTTGGTATTTCATGCAAAAGAGATACTAGCATCACACTAACCTGTATGGTACAGTTATTATTTTGAAAGGATGGTAGTTCTCATTTTTAGTATGTTAATTTGCATAGTCTTTTACTTATTTTTAGAGCACGTTCTGCATTTAAAATGGATATATATCCACTTTGTTTTTAAAGTTATGATTGTCAAACTTCAAATAACTATATCTTGGTTATTATGAAAGGACTTTTTGATAAACAGAATTTATGAAATTCTCTGGCAAATTTTCTAATTTCAAATGAAGTATTTTAATAGGATTTACTCAGATTATATAAAAATTAAGATTCATTTCTTTTTCCTTTCAAATTTCTTTGTGTTTTAACTTTACAGAAAAGTGCAAAAAAAAACCAAAAACCAGAGAATAATAGAATGTAAATATTTCCTAGCTCTGTCAAGTCTGAACCTTCTTCCTATGTGCATAAATAGGAAAAACCAACTCTTTTTTCTTCTACATTCACATTCAACATGGAATATTTCACCTCTGGTCACCAAAATGTGCCAAAATGTGTGTTGGGCTTTTTTTCACACTAACCAATTGTCTGACACCAGCTGAATGTCCTACAGTTTAACTAAATTTTGACATTACCTACCTGGAGATAGTGTCAGATCCCACAGGTTAAGGGCTCAGTCGCACAAGATTGTCCTCCGCTTCAGATACCAGTCACAACCGGGTAGGTTACCTACAACTTATATCCCACTTGGCTACAAATCAGAGGTTCCCACCATCCCCTTCTTGAGTTTGATTGATTTGTTAGAGCAGCTCACAGACTCAGGGAAACACTTACCTTTACTGGTTTATCATATTAACAAAGGATATGATAGAGGATACAAATGAACAGCCAAATGAAGAGATAGATACATAGGGCGAGATCTGGAAGGGTCCTCAGCGTGGGATCTTCTATGGAGTTGGGGTGTGTCACCCTGCTGGCACATGGATTTGTTCACCAACCCAAAAGCTCCCCGAACCCTGTAGTTTCAGGGATTTTTATGGAGGCTTCGTTAGGTAGGCATGATTGATTATTACCTTGGTCTCTAGCCCCTGTCCCCACCCCAGAGGATGCAGATGGGGTGGAGCTGAAGGTTCCAAGCTTCTAGCCATAGGCTGGTCTTTTTGGTCACCAACCCCCATCCAAGAGTCCACCAAGAGTTGCCTTATTACAGGAAAAGATGCTCCTGTCACCCAGCAAGTTTTAAGCGATTTAGGAGCTCTCTGTGAGGAACCAGCGGCAGAAACCAATGTATGTATTTCCTATTATTTCACACCATGTTTACTCAGTTTTTAATTTTTTATTTCTTAAAGAATGTACAGAGATGAGGATCTCTATTATGCTGATCCCTAATTCCTTTCTCCTTTTCCTATCCTCAGAGGTAGCAAGTATTCTGAAATAGTTTTTATACATTTATTTAATGTGTATGTTTCAATAATAAAAACTGTATATAAATGCTGTTTATACCTGTCCTTCTGCAACTTGCTCTTTTTTGTCCAATATTACATTTTTAGACTTACCTATGTTAATAAATGTTGCCATAGTTCAGTGATTCTCAGAATGTGGTCCCTGACCAGCAATCTCAGTGTCACTTGGGAACTTGTTAAAAATACAAATTCTCAGGCCAGCACCGGATGCATAATTTGTGCTGCCCAGTATAAAATGAAAATGCTGGGCTCCTTGTTCAAAAACTATTAATAATTTCAAGAAGGTGACAGCAGAGCATTAAACCAAGAGCATGGCCCATCTGAACTTGGTAGCATACCCGTGAAACTAGCTCTGTCTCAGGTCTTACTCCTGACCTGGTGAATAGAAACTGTGAGAGTAAGGCCCCATAATCTGTGTTTTAATAAGCCTGCCAGGTAATTCTTTTGAATGTTTAAAATTGAGACCACTTGTGTTAGTTCTAGGGGTGCCATAACGAAATATCACAGACTAGGTGGCTTAAACTACAAAAATTTATTTTCTCGCAGTTCTGGAGGCTGGAGGTCTAAGATCAAGGTGTTGGCAGGTTTCCTTTCTTCTGAGGCTTCTCTCCTTGGCATGTAGATGTTCACTTTCTTGCTCATGTGGTACTCATTTGGTATGTGTGCAAGCATCCCAGGTTTCTCTCTTGTCCAAATTTCCTCTTAGAAGGACACGAGTCATATTGGATTAGGACCCACCCTAATGGCTGTATTTTAACTTAATCAGCTTTTTAAAGGCTCTGTCTCCAAAGATAGTCACATTCTAAGGTACTAGAGATTAGGGCTTCAACATATGAATTTTAGGGGGATGCCATTCAGCCCATTGCACCACTATTTCAGTTAAGTGATTTTCAGGGCTATAGTATATTCAGTTGTATGATTATACCTCTGTTTATCTTTGTGCTGTTGCTGGACATTTAGGTTATTTTCCATTTTTTCTGCTATAACAAACAATGCTGCCATGAATAGTCTTGTATACGTATTTTGTATACCTTGTGAGTTTCTTCAGCTCTGATGATATGTAATGGGGTGGAATTACTGGATTGTAATGAATAGAATCTTTAGCTTTAGTCAATATTGCCAAATTGCTCAACAATTTGGAAGAGAATTCTTTACTTCCCTGAAAGTGTAAGAGAATTCTTGTTTCACTATCTCCCAGGAAACATTGATATTGTTAGACTTTTAAAAAAATATTCTTACAGGTGTGAACCTCATAGGGTTATTTTAATATGCATTTTTTTGCTCACTGTTGTCATTGACCATCTTTTATGTATTTATTGATCATTTAAGGTTTTCTCCTCTGTAAATTATGTGGTCATTTTTTTTGCCTATTTTTCTTTTGGGTTGTTTGTCTTTTTCTTATTGATTTGTAGACTTTTCCCCCTAGCATCTTCTACTATTATGCCATTATTGGTTACGTGTAGGTGAAATACATTTTTCCAGTTTGTAGACTGTCTTTTTTTTCAGTTTGTTTGGGTCTTCTTTTGTGTATAAGTTTTAAATTTTAATGGCAAATTTATCAGTTTACGGTTACTTTTTCTGTTTTTATTTATTTTAATATGGTATCATGGTAGACTTCAAGTGACCTGATGTCAACTGAATTAAAACAAACAAAACCAAAACATGTACTGCTTTTTGTTTAATGGAATACTGTACTCTATAAGCTGTTCATTTAGCTAGCATGTAATTTTAAATGGTAGCATTTTTGCTTTAGAAAACTGGATTTTCTTTGTGGCCCAGCATGTGTGGTTTGTAACCATATTTTGAGTTAACAACACAAGCTACTATTTCCATATATGGGTGGGTCTGTCATAATGATACTAAATAAATAAGCTTCTTTCTCTGTTAGTAAATAAAAGAAAACAGTGACTCCATCATTGGGTATTGCTGTCTTGGGTTTTCTTAACCTTTTGTAGTTCATTATTATCATCTGGGACTATACTGAATTCCCACTGCTATTAACTTTTTATGCTGCTAAGGGTAGTAATGTTTATTTGGGAAATATTTATTAATGTTATTTTACTAAAAATTAGGCCCATTTATTATCAAAAGGTAAGGTTTTATACCAGTGTAGGCCAACATTTTCTCTTTGTGCTGAGTTTCTACGTTAGTCACATACTTTGTAATTTTTTTCAAATTTTATTCCCTTTCCTAGCAAGTTCTTTCTTTTTTTATTATTTCAGAGTATTACTAAGGTACAAATATTTTGGTTACATAAATTGCTTTTGTACAGTTTGAGTCAAAGTTGTAAGTGGGCCCATCACCCAGATAGTGTGCATTGTACCTGTTAGGTGTGAATTTACCCATCTCCTCCTCCTGCCTCCCACCTGTTTGATTTCAGATGAGTTTTATTTCCATATGTTCACATAAGTGTTGTTCAGTTAGTTGCAATGTAATGGTGAGTACATGTGGTGTTTGTTTTTCCATTCTGGTGATACTTCACTTAGAAGAATGGTCTCCAGTTCCATCCAGGTTAATAAAAGAGGTATTAGTTCACCATCTTTTTTTATGGCTGAGTAGTACTCCATGATGTACATATACTGCATTTCATTAATCCACTCATGTATTGATGGGGGGTTGGGTTGTTTCCACATCTTTGCAATTGTGAATTGTCCTGCAATAAATATTTGGGTACAGGCATCTTTTTTTATAAAATGTCCATTTTTCCTTTGCCCCATCCCACAACTTCTAGCAAATGTGTATAACTGTGTCATTAATAGTTGTAAATGTCTACTTGACACGTTGAAGACCCAATAATTACCTGGATACAGACTATGTAGTCTCCTCCCTAGCCCCAACTCTGCCAACACTTTGGCTATTTTCTGCCTTGTTTATATCTCCATTTCAAAGCATGCTATGTATCAAGGAGGAGGTAAACACCATCTTCCTAATTATTATTAGTTACTGTTTGGTAGCTGATCGACAAAATTTACCAAAGTTCAAGAAGTTTTAGGATGTTATAATTGAAACTAGTGTGGTCCAGTGTTAATATCACCTGGGAGCTTATTAGATTTGCAGATTCTCAGGCCCCACCCCAAGCCTGGTGAATCAGAATTTCTGAGGGTGGGGCCAAGTAATCTGTTTTAACAAGACCTTCAGGTGATCTACAGCATTTAGAATTTTAAACAGTGTATTAAGGTTGATAGAGCAAGTCATAGTGCTTGTCTGTATCTCTTCTTTTCCTTGTGGTAGGGAGATGATGTCAGGGGTGGGCTAAGCTAAAAGAGTGTGAGGAAGGGTGAGGGGTCTGATCGTTTCACTCCTCCTGGAAAATATACATTGATCTTCATGTCTTTTCACTCCATGTCTGTACTGGACTGCTGAAGTTATATAACCTTTTTGGTGTCCCCAATTTCAAAGTAACATCACTAATTTATTGAATATTTACCTGCATAATGCCCTTGTTTGGCCTTGTATAGGATAACAGGAAATATGTATAAGATGTGGTGCCTGCCCACATGCTTGTGTATTAGAAACTTGGGTTCAAATTATGGCATTGAACTTGAGCTGTAATCTTTGGCAGAGTTCTTAATCTCTCTTCCTCTCATTTTCTTCTATCAAAACGAAGGCAACACCTACTGTGCATTTCTTACTGGGATTTTCAAGGGATTAAATGAAATAATGTATATGAAGCACTTTAAACATAATAGGCACTCAGTAAATGGTAGCTGGATGCTATTATCATTATCATCATCATCCAGTTATTTCTGTATTTTGAACATCACACTTGACTCTACAGGGCATACTATATTAATGGTCTAGGTGACAATTTTCAGGAATTGCTTTCCTGGCTCTGTGATGATTCCATCACGGTGGATAATTTAATTAGGCCTTGCCTGCTGAGCACTATAGCTGTGGCATTCAGTAAGAGGAATGTGGTATAGGAAGAACCAGGGCTTTGGAGTCAGATAGATCTTGATCTGTCATTACTCCAGCAGTCACTAGCTTTGCACCTTGGGCAAGTTGCTTAGCTTTTCTTCTTCCATTTTCTCATCAGTTAAAAGAAAGCAAAACACACACCTTGAAAGATTGTTGTAGGGATTAACACATTGACTGCCACACTAGAAAAAACATTTTTTTTCCTTGGGGCCACAGTGTTTTATTAGGAAAAGAGAATAAACACTTTGAAAACAAAATGATTCTTTCTAATTTAATGAAAAATTTGTTATTTTTTGTTGTTTTCTGTTTGTGAGTTATATACAAGTTGAAAAATAGTTCTCAGGGCTCCCAAGAGGAAGAGATGTGTGAGTTACGTATGCTTCATGAGGCTCCGGGCTCAAAACTAGTGTGACTTAAAGACAACTCATATGGCAGTTAATGTGTTAAATGAGACTATATGTAAAACATTTGGCCCATAATAGACACATAGTAATTTTTGTAACAAATATTACCTTGTTCCTCTTTCCCCCTTCATACTACAGAATTGTAATGTCTGTCTTATCTCTAACATGTATTCAGTTTTCTTCCTCTTTTTATACTTGGAGACTATGAGGCTAGACCAAGAGGCTAAGTGTCTTACTTGCTTCATAACTATTGGAAAAGGAGTAAGTTAACAAAATTAGATTTATGTAGGAATTCGTCAGTCCTAGGCTTATATTTATAGATTTTTTTGGTGTGTTTATGAAAATCTTTTTTTTATTGTGATAAAATATACATAACATAAAATGCACCATTTTGACCATTTTAAAGTGTACATTTCAGTGGCATTAAATACATTCACGTTGTTGTGCCACCACAGCTATAATTTTAAGCCTTAGTTTTAGTATAGTATTTGAAAATTTATTTTATGTGTTCTGTTTGCTTGGCCTATATGTTAGAAAAGACTCTTAGTGGCGGACAGAAGTATTAGAGCTGGTTTAAGCAGATGGAGATTTATTAAGGTGTAGTAGTTTATAAGGTCTTTGAGGGAGTAGATGGTATGGACTGTAGGCTGAGCTAGGAACAGCTCCTGGAACCACACTTTTCAACTGGCTTATTAAGTGAGCTACAGCTGTCTCTGGTCTTAGAACTTAGAACTTGCTCTGCTTAAGTTTGGAAGCTGCTGAATGAGGAGTTTCAGCTTTTGCTGCTGGCCCCAGAAGAATCATCACCCTGCCCATTACCATTGCTGGATCTGCCTGGGCTTGATTGCTACTTTTCCTTGTCTCCTTTCTCCTAGGAGTGTTTCTGCTTGGGAAACCTAGGGCATATGCAGATCAAAAGTTGCAAGAGAGTCTAGCAAAAGTACCCTCTAGCTTTCTAGCCACTCTTGTGTTATATAACATGCTAGAATGGGGTTGAGTGAGTGTTAAGAACAAATCTGTTATATCTGCTATAGCTTTAGAAAAGGAAAAGGCTAGGAAACATATTGATTTAGCACCTTTGTTCTCTTAGAAGAGATGATAGTTTCAAGAGGGGAAAGTGAAAATGTCAATCCAGCAATGTTGATAGGAGATAAGTTCTATATTTAAGAAAAAGAGATTTGATGTGTGAAGCCCAATTTTTAAAGTATTATAAAACTCTACATGAATCCTGTGTTTATTTAGCTTACAGTGTATAAATCTGGATTTTTAGAGTGTTGTATAACTCTTGTCTTTTTTAACTTCATGGTTTTGCATTAGGTTGCACGGATATAACATTCTTACTAGGCTACCATGTTTGCTTATTTTTGCCAATCAGAAGAAAAGTATATATTCTTGTTGAATTAATGTCTTAAAACCTAGAGCCATGCAAAAATTTTGCAGTGGAAATAATTTATATTACTTTGAACACATTTATGGTCAGGGTGGAGCTTGGGTGGTATTGGGATGAAAATAAAGTTATCTATAACGAATAGTATCTAATTTGAAGATTATTCCCTATTTTACTATTCTCTAGACCAGTACTGTCCAATAGAAATATAATGCAAACCATATATATAATTTTAAATGTTGTGGTAGCCACATAGAAACAGTGAAAGTAAACAGGTGAAATCAATTTTAATAGTATATTTTATTTAACCTAATATATCCAAAATATCATTTAAACATGTGGCAGTAGCCACATTTCATGTGCTCAGTAGTCACATAAGGATAGTGGGTACCATGTTGAACAGTATAGATCTATATTGTCTATCTTATTTCATACTAGAACTCTTCTGATTTGAGAAGTACTCAAGTATAGTGTACACATTTATAAAATGTCTTCAGTGTGCCTGCCATATCTTAAGAACACTTTGCTACTTATACTTTTTTATAACAATATGATTGCAAGTCAGTGCTGCTCTTCAAATTACAAGTGTTGATGTAATGGCTTGCTGTGTTTTATGAAAGTTGTACAGTGTTTGAACTATTGGAGTATAGGGGTGTGAAATGTGATACTGAGTTACATCATTACAGGCATGGTTTTGGTGGGAGGTATTAGGCTATGCCAGTGTAGACCATTGCAGTTAATTCTTATGACTTAACTGGTTCTTGATGGTATCTCAAGAGCACTGTTTATTGCTGTCATTTCCCTAAAGAAGTAGTATGTAAACTTTGTGTAAGTAAAAGTTTTTAAAGCACATATAGTATATGTGTTTTTATTTACCTATAGACAATGCACATGTATGATTGTAATAATATGTAAATTATGAAACAGATAATTTAAAAAAAGGGTTAAATAAAAATAAACATACATGGAGTTTTAATATTTTTCCGTGTATTCCAGATATTTGCCTAGAGTAGTCACCTTTTTTGGAGACCAGTGCTGTAAATCCTATCGTGCATTAGCCCTCAAACTTAATTGATCTGGATTCCTTGGGGACTTAAACAATTAAAAAGAACAAGAGAAACAATGAAAAAGTATGTCTTTAGGTGTTACTCTAGACATAAACAAAATTTCTGTATTTGTGTTTGTGCATGTGTGTGTGTGTAGAACGTGTGCAATCTGTATTTAATTTTTAAAATATGAGAGTACCTGTTATAGGTACCAAGCATTCTTAGGATTCATGGGAACTGTGTGAAATTATTTACAATAGTACATGTGCATTCAGGCCTTTCCGGAGGAGAAGGTCTATAGTTGTTATCAGAATCTCAGATGGTCTTGTACCCTGGTAGAATGTTAGTAACAGCCAGTCAAAGTCTAGTATAGATACATAAGTCAGAGAAGATTGTTGGACTGGTGAGCCCAGCATGAGTTCCTTCAGTATTAAACTTCCCTGCCATCATAGGGCTGTGAGGACTGAGCAGTGGGCAGAGTTGAGAGTGGTGGTGTTAGTGCTGTTTCATACGTGACGGCAGACCGGGGGCAGCCATGACTGGGAGCTGACCTGAAGTGGTAACAGACCAGGGACATAATTATATTGAGAAGGTCTGACATGTCAGAGGACCCTCAGAGTCTGGTGGACAAAGTCAAAGTCATTAGATAGAGCAGGTACGATTTGAAGTCTAAGTAGGCAGGCCAACGTCATTGACAAGCAAGAAGGCTTAGGCAGAAATAGCACACTAATATTCAAGCAAGGTCTAAAGGTATGGGCCAAGGGTTGAATTTTTAGCTCCTCTTCATGCTGAGTTTTCCCAAAGAGACTGGTTGTAAAGGAAAAAAAAAATGTCTTTTTCTTATTCTCACATACCATTCAACACAACTTTTGGCACCAGATTTTCTAGTGGACACCAACTGAATGTTCTGTAATTTTATTCGAATTTGACATTATCTACCTGGAGGTAGCATCAGATTTCAGAGCCTAAGGGTTCAGTCACACAAGACTGCTCCCCCTATCTGCTTCCATTTGTTTCAGATGCCAATCACAAGCCTCAGATTGTGATTCATGCTTCTGATTGACTGGCTATAAATTAGGATTCCCATCACCCTCTCCTTGGATTCAATTAATTTGGTAGGATGGCTCAGAGAACTCAAGGAAACACTGACTTATGTTTACTGGTTTATTATAAAGGATATTATTAAGTACGTGGATGAGCTGCAGAGGGAAGAGATGCATAGGGCAAGGCATAGAGATGCAGAGCTTCCATGCCTTCTCTGAGCGCTACCCTTCCAGCACCTCCACATGCTTGGCAACCAGAAGCTCCCTGAACCAAACTCTGTCCTTTTGGGTTTTTATGGAGGCTTCGTTATATAAGTGTATTGATTGCATCACTGGTCATTGGTGATCAGCTCAATCAACCTTCAGACCCTCTCCCATCCTGGGAGGTCAGGGGAGGGAGACTGAAAGTTCCAACCCTCTAATCACAGGGTTGGTTCCCTTGGCAACCAACCCCCATCCTGAGGCTATCCGGGAGCCCAACCAGAATCACCTCATTAGAACAAAAGATGCTCCTATTGTCCAGGAAAGTTCAAGGGATCTGGGAGCTGTGTCACATTCTCCTGTCACCCAGGAAATTACAAAAGTGTTAGGAACTCTGTGTCAGGAACTGGGGCCAAAGACCAAATAGAACAAAAGATTCTCCTAGTACCCCAATTACTTAGGAAGTTATAAGGACTTTAGGAGCTCTATGTCAGGAACCGTGGTCAGAGACCAAATATATATGTCTTGATATCACGATATCACACTGGGCCATCATCTACCTAACAAGAATGTTATGTGACCCTTTTTGTGTTTGGTGAGGGTCACAAGGTGACCCTCAAATCCCTGCTAACACTAGAATTCTATGATTTCAAATGCAGTAATTCCTCTTCCGATAAATGGATACATTCCAGTCATTTATGTCCTTCTTTTAAGTTCATCCCTGGAGGCATAACTATTATGTTTTAGCACTGGTAGGTGTTCTAGACTTGATCATAAATTTACTCCCTAGAACTACAGTCCCCAACTCCCAGGCCGTGGCCCGATACCCGTCCGTGGCCTGTTAGGAAAACAGGGCCACACATCATTGCCTGAGCTCCGCCTCCCCGGTCGGTGGAAAAATTGTCTTCTATGAAACCCATCCCCGATGCTGAAAAGGTTGGGGACCGCTGCTTTAGAGTACTCCTCCAGTCCTTCTCAACTTGAGCTCTTTTACCTGCTCTGCCTGATGGTGTTAATTGGTGTTTTTGAGCCCTGGGATAATGGTCAGACTTTCCTCTGAAAGATTAATACTTAAACCAGTAGCCCTGCCTCTTGTTTTTGCTTTGTTGCCATCACAACTCAAAGGAGACTAGAAGTCCTGATAGCCCTTTTTGCAGGTAAGCTGACTTGATAAACGGAGTCTTGTTCTCTGAGGATTTGCTAATTGAGGTCATGTTGAAATATCTTATGGAGGGGTCCCCTGGAGAAGTTTTCTAGAAAAAATTGAGAAAATTTGTCTTCATCTAATTGGCCATTTTCCCATATCAGTACTTACAGGCCTTTTTTTTTTTTTTTTTTAGCTTTTTGTTAATCATTTAATTTCAGCATTCATGTTTTATAAGAAAATATTACATATGATGAAGACATGTGATAAAAGTGTTTAAGCTTCCTGAAGTAGAAAGTTAGGTACATAAATACTAGATTATTTATCAATTTAGTAGGTATATAAATTTCTAATTGTTGCTTTAATGTTCCATTGTTTTCCCTTCCTTTTAGTAACTTTTAGTAATTATTACTAAGAATTCTGGGTGTCATTATTTTCTACCAGTCAGATCTTCAAATTAATTATATTAACAATATAAAAGGATTTACTATTTCTTGAATTTCGTACTGTTGTCAGATATCAGAACCTTCTATGTGCCTTTATACTAGCTAGCATGGGCATTTTAAAGTTTAAAGAATTAAATAGTTAAGTTGTAGTTTTAAAAACAAAACTTTGGAGCAAGTTTTTAATGCTCCAAAATGTATTTGTGTCTGTGTACACACACACACACACACACACACACACACACACACACACACACACAATGTAGATTTCTATTTGCCTCAGTCTTAAAATTTGCATTTGTAACAGTTCTGGTGGTATAGTTTGGCTTGTGAAGAACGAAGAGCCCTGATACTCTGTCAGTAAAACTGTCTCATAGGTATGATTCAAACAGTTTTATTAGCAACATATGGGGTATGAAGGAGCCACAGAGGGGAGTGTGGAGTGTGAGGGTGATGGTATGTCTTTTTTGGCATGTAATTATATCAGTCCTCATGCATAGTGTTATTTGTTGCTGCCTAGGGAATACAGAAAAATAACATCTAATGTAGTGAACAAAAATCAGAATAAATTATAATTGTTGAGTTTATAGGGAATTGTTTGGATGAAAGATATATTTTTCCAAACCTAATTTTTTTTCATATTTTAAATGTTATTCAGTCAGTCTTTTAAATTAAAACGCATGTTTTCAATAATTTGAATTTTTGGATCAACTTTACACAGTCGATGTATAACTGAGTTTCATAGATGGGGAAGAAATTTGTTTCTTTTCCCCTATTGTGACAATATACAGTTCTGTTTAATTAGTTTTACTAAATATTTATTAATTTTCCTTTGGAGTTATTTGTAGCATTGAAATGATTACAGTATACTGATTACATTACTAGTTGCTACATAGAGGACAATATCAGATACAACCTGTGGGTTTATGGAGTTTAATTCTATAAAAGCAATCACAGGTTGATGATGTTTAAATAGTCAATGGTAGAAATGATAGACACACACATCAGCAAAGTATTTACCTCTGGGAAACAGGGAGGGAAATGGGATCTGGGAGGGGTATACAGGAGGTTCATTTTTAAGTTTTTTTTTAAACTTCTCTCTCAGCTAGGATTTATTGATTGTTAGAGACTTTCAAGCCAGAGATTCAGTTTGAGGCAAAGACAGTAGAATAGTTTGTCTCATTTTCCTTTCCTAAAGCTATTACCTGACTTGCTCAGTACAGTTATCTTAAAGGAGGAGGATAAATTGGTAGAGATTGGGGGAAAAGCCATGGTAGGGCGGTGGTGGTGGGCACGTTCTGCAAAGAGCCCTGCAGGAAAAGGTACTGAAATGTTTTTTTAACTTCATTCCAGTTCTTCTCACTACCTTGAATCTTAGGTTAAATGTAAGCATTTATATTAAAGTCTACTCTGAAATACATACTTTTTTTATAGGTGATTTCTCAGTCTTTATGTAGGAAAGTTACTGGGAGGCAAAATTTCCTTACTCTAGGTTTACATTTGACTTTAAGAGACCCAGGCCTCTGAAATGGATAATTCTCAAACTGATTAATCCAAAAATGGCTAGTCTGGTTCCTTCTGTATGCTGATAAAATAATATCGGAAGCCAAGCTGTTCAATATTTAGATTGTAGTGATTAAGAAAGCAGCATGGATTTTATGTTTATTTCTAGAGTGTGAGCAAATAGGGTCACACTTCAAGTGCTTTTCAAATGCTTGTGACTACTGTCATGTTTTATGACATGATGATTTTATCTCACAGCTATTTCCATGGAGTTACTTTATTTGCAGAATAGACCAAACTTCTGCTTAAAAATGTAAAGAAAATCTTTACACTCACCCTTCCTATGAAAGTCTGGTTGAAAGGTTTCACTATCCTATGGAAAAAAGAAGTACATTTGAGTAGTTTGTTTTACCAGGAAAAAAATTTAATGTTATGTAATTGGTGGGGGTGATTTTAGATATACAAGAGGAGAAAATATTGAGTACTTGCAATCTTTACTTAGAGAAAGTGAACTCTGCTAAAGGAAATATAAGTAAATAGTAGTAATCTTAAATGTATTAAAAACTATTTTGCCTACCAGATCTTTAAAAGAGTAGCTGAGATATATATTTTATCTGATTCGAATTTAACTGCTATTATCTTTTCTTGGGTAGACTATCTTTTATAAGCAAGGTAGAAGTGCTAACTGACTGGATAATCAAGATTTAACTATATGAACATTCACAACTATGTATGTCCATTAAAAGGTAATAATTGAAATAATCAAGTGGTATTATAATATTAAAAAATCTGTCAAGAGAGTGACATAACGGACACTGGAGGCTCAGAAGAGGGAGGCGGGGGGGAGGGATGAAAAATGACCTATTGGGTACAATGTACAATATTCAGGTGATGGAGATACTAAAAGCCCAGACTTCACCACTACACAATTCATCCATATAACAAAAAATCACTTGTACCCCCTAAATCTATTGAAATAAAAAAAAAATCTGTTAAACGTGAAGATAGTATATGGATTTATTAAAATAATCCATCTGTACTGTAAAATAGTGATTGATTATTACCTTGTATTTGTGAAGCTCTGTGTGTATATGTGTAGTTATAATCCTTCACAAATGTAATTATTTATATTTCTTATATATGCTGTTTCATTTTACCATCAACACAGTTTTGGAAGTAGGTGGGATAGGTGAGATTTTTCTTTACTAAATGGGGAAATTGAGTAGCATAGTGATTAAGTGGTTTCTCTATGGGTAGGGCTGGATTACAACCAGGGATCCTGACTTCTGGTTTAGTGCTCTTTCCTTCCAGACATTAGTCAGAATCAGGGAAATTTGAATTTTTCTGGCCCATGGTATTTTTTCTTTGGTCATTTTATTTTGGAGTGTTTCATTAGAACCCCTTCCATTTCTTGGAAAGCGAAAAAGAGCCAACTCTATATGACCAGTCTCTAGTAATTGGTACTTTTGACCATAGATTTGGGGGGGTGAGAAGAATAAAACTTGACCCAAATGACACTTTTGGATTATATCTATTTTTATTTATTAACTTGGTGTAACATTTTACTTTGCAAAAAAAAAAAAGGTAAGAATTAACTTGATATCACCCACACTTGTGAAATTAGGGCAAAAGTCTTAGCAATTGAGGTACAAGCAGAACTTGTTTCTCACCTTCTCTTCCCTTTTGA
The DNA here is from genome assembly GCF_020740605.2 of Lemur catta. NCBI lineage: Eukaryota > Metazoa > Chordata > Mammalia > Primates > Lemuridae > Lemur > Lemur catta. Next base: position 77,068,690 of record NC_059135.1, read on the forward strand.
AGAACTGCTGCAAGCTAGACCCTGGGAGCCTTAAGATTCCTGGGGGAGTTTTAGTCAGCTTCTCCCATTATGATTTTAGAATTATTTTTATTTTGAAATGATCTTTTGGGAATATATTTTACTTTTAAATGGAATTAAAAGTAACTGTACTTATTTAAATCAAATATCAGTTAGCATATGCTATAAAGGGAACCACACAAAAACATTTGTGTATCTTACCTAGTTATACCTAGGCATTAAGATATGGAAATTTGGGGCCATTAGAAAGGAATGTTTACTCATTAAATATAACATAGTAATGTTATTTACTCTTTTTAGTAATAGGTCATTCATTCATTCACACGAAGGATACTATGACTTTCCTATATGTCTTAGTTAGTTCAGGCTTCTATAACAAATACACTGTTGACTAGGTGGTTTAAACAAGTCTTTGTTTACCGTAGTTCTGGAGGCTGCGCAAGATCAAGGTGTTAGCAGATCCTGTGTCTGGTGAGGGCCTGCTTCCTGGCTTGCAGACAGCCACCTTCTCGTATTCTCACACAGCAGACAGCATAGAGGAAACACATTTTTGGGGGCCTCTTTTAGAAGGGCACTAATCCCATTCCTGAGGGCTTCTCCCTCAGGACCTAAATACCTCGCAACAGTTCCACCTTCAAATATCATCACATTGAGGATAAGGCTGTAATATATGACTTTTTAGGGATATATATATATAGATAGATAGATATTCAAATGCCTTATTTTAAAGCATGTGAATTAATTGTAAGCAAAAGTTTAGCTCACTGTTAGGGCTAACCCACCACTCACTCTCTCTCTCTCTCTCTCTCTCTCTCTCTCTCCCTCTCTCTCATTTGTCTTTCAGTTGCAGCAAAATTTTACTTCTGGTGTTTTACTACTTATATATATCTTTTGGGAGATTTTGAAAAACCGAAGTCCTGTTTCTCCTGTGGAAGTGTTAAAAATCCTAAGAAGCTTTCTTGAGATAAAGTTTGTACCCTTTTAATTATTAAATGTGCTTTTCTCTTATCTGTGACTTTCACCTTCAGTTTACTGGCAACTGCTTTTTCATGTTAGGATCATAGAATTATGATTGACTTCTTGCAGCCTGGCTTTGGTCCCACCTTTGTACTGGAACTGCACTCTTGAAGGTCACTGGTGACCACATTCTAGCCAAATGTAGAGGTTTTTTTTTTCGGTTCTCTATTTCCTTGACATGCGAATGCCACATGACCTTGGCTTTTCAGTTATATGAGCACTTTCCTTTGGGTTTTTGCTTTGAACTCTTTGCTGCCCACTCTTCTTCCTGTGATACCTGCCTCATAGGTATTAGGGTGAGTTTTGTCCTTTTCCTTTGCACACATTTACTTACTGCACTTTTAATCTTATAACTTTAGTTCTTCTTGCTTTGCATTTTTGTCATAGATAAATTATAATTTATCTGAACTCTCACCGTGATGGATATTGCTGGTGATTCTGAAAGCTCAGTTTCACATCATTGCCTGTCACCTAAACTCTAGTCCTGCACTTTCATCTCAGAAGAGACCCCAAATCATCTCCTTCAGACTCTTTTCTCTCTTGTATTCTGAGTTTCTTTTAAAGAAGTATTCTCTTAATACCATGACATTTTAAATTTCATGTCCCTTATGCTGTGTCCGTTACCTCCCAGTATCTCTAATGTCCTTGAAACTTTCTTGAAAATGTTTTTTAAAATTGTCCCATGTTCTTTGTTCCCTTCTCTTCCCCAAAGTACTTTATAGTTTGTGAAACACTTTCAAATGTATTTCTTTTCTATTTAAAATAACCCACACAATAAATTTCTGAAATAGGAAGAGTAGAGTTTATTATCCTAATCTGCAGGTGAGGAAATATGTACTGAAAGAAGTGACTTGCCTGAGGTATCATTGCTGGTTAAGGGAAGAGCCATTACTAAAGCCAAGGTAATGTGATTTGAAGATTATACCTGTGCCCACAGGAGGTGACTATTATAATTTCCTATTAAAAGATCTTTCAACTTCCGGTCTTCTCCTTTGATTTACTTTACCGACATTGCTAGCTTAATGTTCATAAAACCAATCACAGTAACAGCTACTATAGATTGGTACAATGTCTCAGTGACTATGCTAGATATCATTTTTAATTCTCAAAACTATTGGCAGGGTAGATATTGTTATATCTATAGATAAGGAAAATTTTATATATAAGGACATTGAGGCTTACAGAAGTGAAATAAACCTGCTACTCATTAAGTGTGATGGGGTAGGGGGTGGGGATTTGAACCCTGGCTCCCAAGCTCTGGTTCTTTTTTTATAACCACATTTTGTCGTTTATCCAATTCTTGATGTTACTCCTCTTCTAAGATCTTACTGTGGCTTTCTTTTGCCTGCTTAACCCCATTTACACCTCATTATCAACCCTTCAGGACCCTCAATAATTTGTTCATAAGTCTCCTTTCCATCATTTTCTCTGGTAATCCTCCTCAGGGAGATCTCTGCTCTTGACCTTGTTCTCTTCTCACACAGACTTTATATAGTCCTACTTTCTCACCTTCTTCACTCAGGCTATTTTCTCTTTTTATAGAATTATTTCACCTCAACTTCTTTACTGATTCCTAGTCGGCTCCTCAGTGTCTCTTCATTCTAACATTTCTTGAGCACTTAGAACATACAGGGTGCTGTCTTGATAAGAGCTGTGAGTACAGAAAAATGCATTGGCCCCGTTGGCGAGGTGAGCAGTTAAGGGGAGGAGTCAGACTGGATTCCCCACTCCGAGAGCACGGGTGGAGGGAGGTGTGCATGGGTTGCTATGGCAGCACTCAGGAGGATGTGATTCATTTTACCTGAGTGACTGGGGAAGATGTGACAGAAGAACTGACATTTGAGCTATTGCCTTAAAGGAGGAGGAGGAGGTCTCTAGGTGGAAAAGGGGTGGGGGGAGGGCATTCTGGAAAGAGGAAATACCATGTGAATAGAGGAATGAAGTCACAGACATGTATGCTGTATTTTGTAGTGTGAATGTTAAAGGCATTTGTTGCAGGGCTATATATACGAAGCAGTTTGTTGCTGCCAATGGGCCTCAAGTGACTGGCCTTCCGTTGGTTGAGTCATCCTAGTCCAGGGTCTGCTTTTGACCTTACACTTTCAGATACCTGATTTGCTTGGTCCACTGGGAGCAAGTGTCCTTCAGGAGTGGGATTACGTTAACCATGCTCTTAGAAACTGATACAGGGTATCTATATATCTATATATAAGTTTGTGTGTTGGTCAGTTTATTAATTTCCAATGAGAAATACAACTGTAAAGCAGGTCGGATTCTTGACTTGGCAGATAAGTATATTGCCTCCCTGCAGACAGTCCTCTTGGGAAGTTAAGTTATCAATATGTAAGTCAGTTGATTGAGAAATACAGCTGTCAGGTTGACCTAACATTTCTGACCAGTACACTCTGTCCCTTCTGGCAAGATCATGGAAAGCCACATTGACAGAAGACCACCTGTTGAGCATGGCAAGAGAAATGTCCATGGAGGGACATTTGTTTGAAGAGGTATCTCTCTCCTAAGTTAGCTTGAGGCTATCTTACCCACTACAGGAATAGCTTTGCCGAGGAAACCATGTTATGTGAGTCAGCTCAGCCAGGACTTCGACTCCCATAGTAGCTTAGCTTGATCTTGTGAACATTTGTCTAGATGGCTTCTGAGATTCCTTTAGCCCCCTTGTCCCCACTTTCCCTTACCTTCCGATGGATCCATTCTCCCTTTAGGTATGTTGAGATATTCTGTTAAGTTACAGGGAAGTCTTAAGAGGTAGGCAGGGAGATTTTCATATCTCTGTTTTGATCCGTTTTGTTTTATTTGAAGTCACATTCCTTATTTTCAGTCACTTGGGACCAAAATTAGAGCATGATAAATAGCCCCCTGAAGCCAAGAGTGTGAGATTTGTTCGTGGTGGGATGTGGGAAATGAACCTAGAAAGGAAAGTTGGGACTGGATTGTGAAGGATCTTGGATGCCATACTAAGGAGTTTAAATTTCAAAGTACTCTCAATTCAGTTCTCCTCTCCTCTCCAAATTCTTTTTTTCCCCTGGTAAGATCTCTTTTCAGCTCTTTAATTTTGTTATTATCTGTATTCTACTATAGAGCATATGATATTGGTTCTCAAGGGACCCTTAAGAGATCATATAATTTAGCCCCTTTGTGGTTTTTTTTTTTTTAATTTTAAAAACTTATTTATAGAGATGGGGTCTTGCTGTATTGCCCAGGCTGGTCTTGAATTCTTGGCCTTAAGTGATTCACCCGCCTTGGCCTCCCAAAGTGCTGGGTTTACAAGCGTGAGCCACTGTGCCCATCCACCTTTGTGTTTGGACAAGTAAATATGAGGTGTTATTATCTTCATTTTAAATATGAGGTACAGGAAGCTTGAGAGCTTAAGTTCTGCTTCTGACTCTAATCTCGCTTCTTAGTTCAGGCTATTTTGTCATCTTTCTGTCTATCACCCAGTTGTTTTGGACAAGGTATTACTTTTTATTTTATTACATAATGTTTCTTTTTTATATTATTATATGATGTTTCTATCATGATGCTTACGTTGTATACATGAATAGCCCTCTTGTTAATTAATTGTCATATATCTGTCTCTTTTCTCTCTAGGCAGCTTGCCATTTCTTTATATTTAGGCCGACCTTGTACTTATTCCTTTTGCTTCTTATAGTAACTAGTCCAGTTGAATGTCAAGCAATACTTAGACAATAGAATACCATTTTAAAGCCAGAAGATACCTTAGTCTAGTCCAATACTCTCATTTTCTAGAAGAGGAAACCCAGATCCAGGACAGCTATAATTTGCCATAGAGCACGTGACTGGTAGAGCCATGACCAGGCCCCAGATATAGTGATGCCAGGTCCAGACACCTTTGCGCTGCAGTACACCTGTTCCTTATTCAGCTGAGTGATATATTCCATAGGGATGAAAGGGACTTTCAAAAGTCACCTATATCAAGGTACAGTATCCAAAACCACTACATTAAAATTTAAATTGCCAGCATTTCGTGTTAGTGCTAGAAAGAGTATAGATTTAAATGTCTTAGAATGGATCTTTTATGTTAGGTGAAAAGTGGAATGAAAGAGGGACATAGGGAAGGGAGCTCCTATATTGAAAACTTGCTGTGTTCATGCCAAGCAGTGGACAGGTGCTTTACATGTGTCACCTCAGCTATTTCTTGTGACAGTCCTGTGAACTGATTGTGGTTAAACACATTTCGTTGATGAGGAAACTGAGGCTCACAAAGGTGAAGCAATCTTGCAACTAGAGCTAGAAGATGTGGGTTGTGAGCCTAGGTCTACAGGACTACTAAGAGCATGCTTTTTCAATTTTGCTTCATTGTTACAGCTCTTGACACAAGCCCTTGAGAACAGCAACTCTAATAGTGGGTACCACGCTGGACTTCCTGATGAGGGGCAGTCTAGCAGCTATGTCCCGTTGTCTGTGGCAGTGGTGGTAAATGTTGGTGCCCAAGCTGGGTGGCAGTGCCTGACTCACTAAATAATCTCTCATTTTCTAGCCATGGTTCATGGCTCATTTTTGTGACCTTTTATATATGTATCTTGTGTCACTGTTGCCATTTCCATTCTGTGGGAGAACAGTACCATGTTATTAGCCCACAAGTCTCATTCTTGCTTCTACCTACAATCTCACTTTCCATCTTGTTAATGCTCCTTCTTTGTTCTCTTTCTCCCTCCTCCCTTTACTCTTAGTGTGGACAGGAAATTGGATATGCTTGTATCACAGGTACTTGAATGGGTCAGCTTCATTCCCCTGCCCCCCAAAGTCTTCTATGTTGGTATGAAGACTCATGGGGCAAAAAAATAAAAAGAAGGTGATGCATAATCACATTGTTATCCAGCAAAACACTTTTTGAAATGGCAAGATATATGCAATTAATTACTTATGTAAAGTTCATCATTTATATTTATAAAATCTGTGATTTGGTGCCAAATGCACTTACTTCAAGTTTCAAAGAATGATTTAAAAATACTTTTTTGAATCATCTCTGTAAGAGTTTTCAACCCTGTGTAAATAGTGCACTTTTTTTTTTAGCATTTCCTGTTGCATACCTGCAGTTTGCATCATCTTTGAGAATGTTTGCCACTTTCTTTTGCAAGGCATATGTGGAGACTCAGCTAACAAATGTCATTATATATGTGGGTTTCAAAAGCAACTGGGGGAAATTATATTTAACCTTTTCAAAGAGTTGTTATCTGGGCTTTCCCCCATGTCAGAGCAAAAACACATGCAAACCAAGGATGTGTATTGATGTACATTTTTTGGAAAAAAATCTCTTTTTAGGTTTTTCAAGTGATTATTTTTGTTTAAATATCTCTTCTCTGCCTGAAATGTAGAGTGTTTCTGGTAAATAGTTTACTGTAATCTCATGATTTTCATCACTTTGTTCATTCGGTTAAATTCTTAGGGATTGTTTCTTAAAAAGAACAACACAGTTATGAGATGAGGCATTAGAGCTGTGGCATTTGATTAAATGTGTTCATAGGGAAAAATATGCTTAGAAGGCATTAGAATTTCCCGCTTATGCCAAAAAGTCCATTAGAGTGGTAGGCTATACAGAGGGAGGTAACTCAAGGGAATATCCTGAGGTGGAAGATAATTGAATAACAAGAAAACAGAGAGAATAGTTTTTCCTAGAATGGGAAATATGGTCCCTTTTCTAAGTAGAAGGGCTCAGACCCTATACCACTATGTTGAGGTGCCATTTTTATGTATTCAGATTTTGCTTTTTATTTAATTAGAGGTTGGAATAAGATGACCCTGTTTAAAAAAAACTCCCATATCTACCGTATTGCAAAAAAATATTATTGTATCCACTAAGTATGAATTAAATGTTTAAATTTTGTTAGTATTTATGTTATGTTTATTCTTTCAGGTTTTCCATTTCATAAGATCAATTATATTAGAAAGTACAGAAGTATGTGAGGACATATGTGATTTGCTATTCTGAGTCAGATTAGTGATTTCAGTGATGTTGCCCTACCAAGTTCTTAAAATACAGATTTGCATTAAATGATTATATGCTCACTATAAAAATTATAAGCAATAAGAAAAGGATGAAAAATTAAAAAAACCCACAAATTCTACACATACATAATCATTATCATTTGGAATATCACATCAGACATATTTTTCTCCACACCCACATATACTCACACACATTCATATTTATAGGTAGAGAAATAAGAAAAAAAATGATAAGAACACAAGTATCCTACATGCTATTTTTGTTTAAATAAAAGTAATATTACGTGATTTTAACAGAAGTAAAAGAAATTAAAGTGATAAAGAAATTATAGTAATTAAATAAGTGATTCTTTACAGTAAGAAATTCCTGTTTTCACTAAAATTGAAAGAAAAATTATGAAAAACATTAAGAGATCGAGATCATTATATTTTAAAAATCAACTATATGTTATCATATCAGCTTATTTCCTGCTGTGAAAAGTAAGAAATTAGCAGATTTCCTTTTTCCCACCTCCTGATTTTTATTAGTGGTATTAAACTTGTATCTTGTCAAGCTGTGCAACATTTGCATTCTATTTTATAATTAATTTTCACAGTTATTTAGTCTTAGTTTTATACTTAAAAGCATTCAGTGCTTACTACCTACTCTTTTATCATTGCAAACTGTCCTGAGAGGTAATTCCTGAGAAAATTCCATTCTGAGAGACTGATGTCCCCAAATAAGTAGCACAATTTTTTGAAGAATAAATTTCTCTGGCCAGTATACTAAGACACTGAATCTTGTAGAGTAAAATGATTGACCTATACAAAAATAAGTTTGTGTTTTAGTTTATGTGTAATCCTTCAAATGTAAGAGTAGTATTTTCTTTTAGTTGTCTGTTTTAAAAAAGATTGTGGATTATTTGTGCCTGTATAGGAAAACCTTGGAATGCCTGGTCGCTTTCAAAGAGAGTCAGTACTAAATCCATTTGGCTTCATAAAAGCAAGGGTCCAGTTGCCATGTCCCAGGACATTCACAGGCTATCAGAAATGCCACTTTTGGTGTACATGCTGCGTCCACTGACTGTCGGCCTATTTCAGGAAGACCAGAATAGGAAGAACCTGTTTCTTTTTGGTACCTGTAGGCTGTAGGAACAATGCTGTCCAGTTATCTCTTATTAGAGTTTAGTGTACTGTCATTCTTCTTTTCTTTGCACTTGATAATGGGAGGTTGCTTTAAAGCAGCCTTGTACATTAATTATACCCTGTGAATATGGCTTCTTTCTGTAAAAGGAGAACAAAGAGTCTGCTCTATGTCCATGCTGCAAAAATAAATTTAGTTCTTATTTATGCCAACACATATCTCCATTTATTCATTTTTTAATTCTTTATTTTGAGTCATTTCCTGGATGGCTAAAATTGACTATATTTCAATTTTCTTTTTTTGGTGATATCTATATCTATCTATATTTATATAATTGATCTATATGTGTATATACTTTTTTTTAAAGAAGAGCTCATGAATGTTGTATTTCTTGAGTAATTGAATGCTTGAAAGTGGGTTGCTTTTAATTGTTATGGTCAATTTGGCTGGGAATCACACAATTGAATTTCATATCTTTCCCACAGAACTCTGAAGACATTGCTTTACCATCTCCAGATAATGAGACTGATGCTATAGAAAAGTCTAACACCAGGGTTGATTTTCCTACCTGGATACCTAATGAATTCATATTTCTGTTTTATCTATCTTCAGTTCTATTGACAAGAATATGTTTTACTGTTAATTGCTTTGAATCCAGTTTTTTCTGGAACGTTTTCTTTTTTAAGTTTTCCCTTTCTTCTCCCCCAAAAATGTTTTCTTTTATTATATATCTTCCTTTTTGCCCTGTTCTATTTTTTTTTTTGCAAGAATGTCAAGTATGTATTAGCTGAATTTCTTTTACCTTTAATATTTATCATCTCATCTCTAATATATGTGTTTTTTTTTTTCCATTTCATTTTGTGTCATTTTTTTCATGCCTGTGCCATCTTTCCCTTACTGTTTCAGTATTGAATGTTCTGGGTTTTCTTTTAATTGTTGTTGTTTTTGCTTCGTTAGTGGCTTTAATCTGTATATATTTTTTCAATCTCCAGCTTTCCCTTTTGCCTGCCAGTTTGCTTTTTCATCTCCTTTGCTTGTTTTATATTTTCTTAGATATTTCATAATTTTCTTTGAGCCCTTTTGTTGGGTTAGCAGTTGTCTATTCTTGGTTCTTGGTGTGCTCTTGGCTGAAGAATGACCAGGCATACCAAGGCAAGGCAAGTGTGAAACCAAGTTTATTGAGGAAGGGCAAGATAGGTTTACAGAGCAAGAGCAAGATAGATACATTTGCCACAGACAATGAACAGGCCCAACAAGAGGGGTCCTGGTTATGGTCTGGGGTCCTGTTTTATACTGTCCAGATTGGCCCCTCCTCCTGGTTCAGATGTCACCATGAAACCACTTTGATGGACAGTTAATGACATGATTAGGTTACTCTAGGTCACTCTCTAGATACTGTTGTACCTGGACTGCCTGGCCTGTGGGCTGGGGAACTCCCTGCATTCTTTTGCAGATTGGCAGGGTGTGTGGGGTAGGGTCAAGGTAGGGCAGTACCAAGAAGGGCAGCCGCCCTTGTCCTTCCCCAGGTGGGGCAATTGCTGGAGGCAGCACTAGGTGAGGTGCCCGCCTTGCCTTTGTCCCTAGGATAGCCAGAGGTCCTTCACTATCCACCTAATACTTTTACTTTGAAGTATCTCACAGTCTTTATAATTTTTTTTTAGACTGTGGAAAGTTATTTGTATGAATTCTTCATCTTCTGTGACAGTTTCTTTTCTTAATCTGCTGTTTGCCTATATCTCTCCACCCCAGTCTTTGGCATTTCTATATAAGTTCGTTCTTTATTTATTTATTTATTTATTTATTTATTTATTTATTGTTTTTTATTTTTTTTTGTTTTCTCTCTCTTTTTTTTTATTATTATCTTTTTGCCTTTTTCCACATGTTCTGATATATAAGTTCTTTGCTGTTCCTTTCTGGTTGTTACTCATTTCTGAATGTGTTCAATTTCATTAAGAACAGATATTCCCTGAAAAAAGTGTGAGGTCAGATCCATTTATTGAGTAGTGGGGAGAGGGGCTAAATGGCATTACTTTGTACTTCCATTTGGGTTTGTTACGTCAGATATCAAGATACTTCTTTTTTCCTGGGGACATGTCTCGTCTCGCCTCAGTTTGCAGTGCTGTGAAGGTCACTGTGACTTTGAGGCCTGTGAGTCATCAGAGTGTGTGTAGTAAGCAGTCTGGTGGTAGCTGCTTCCCCTCTCTTTGACCCCATTTGGCAGTCATTCTGAGCTGGGAAGCTAGGTCATCGACAGTAAAAATGTCCTGTTGGTTTTTCCTCTGCCCTTCTGTGGTATAGACATATTTTCTGGAGAAACCTTTCTTATTCTCCCCTAGGTAGAGCCTAAATATAACTCCAATCAGAGTTTCTTGGTATGGGCTTTAACTGTTCCAATTTTAGGGAAATCTTTATTCTGCCTTAGATCTGAGGGGTGTGGTTTGGCTGTCAGCATTACTCCTCATTTTGATTCCAGATATCACATAATTTGGTGGATTGTTTTTTTTTTTTTATAGTTTGTGGTTTGTGGTTGTGGCTGTGTCTTTGTTTCATTGATGATGAAGTAGTCATTATTTTTTGTTCTTTTAGTTTTTTTTCAGTTTGTTTCTGGAGCAGACACTGGGGTAACGGTGTCTTCTGTCTTTTTTATTTTTTCTAGTTTATTTGCTGTCTATGTGCTCTTAAGAAGCTAATGGTAAAAGATCTTGATGTTAGAGTTTAATTTTTGTTTTTGAAACCAGATGTCTAAATTAAACTTATTTAATGCTTAATGTTGTATTTAAAAATTGGCAATTCCTTAATATTTTTTGTATTGGGAGGCCTTTAATCATGAATTTTTTTAACATATTAGGAGAAGAAAAGCAATAAATGTCAAGAGATTGAATGAAGAAATCAATTATACATAATATGGTAAAACCCTAGAGTCCATACACATTGGTGAACGTTAGCTGCTTGGTGCATAAGTTTCTTTATTGGCACTCTGAACATAATCTTTTGAAACCATCACTGTAAAAGTGAAGCTGTCATTGTAAAACTTAAGATTTTGGCAATAAGAATTGCTTCTCAACCTGGGAAGCTTGTTGAATTTCTCATAAAAGCATATACTATCAACTTTTTTTGGAGAAAGATATTTTTTAAAGGATCTGGCATGTTTTAAAGAAAAGGTGGATACTTTTGGTTATATGAACAGGAGAACCATTGCGTTAGATTTCCACATTAAATTGTACACACAAGATCTGGACTTGATTTTGGAAAGGCCTTGTCTTATTAATTAAAACATAATTAATAGACTTTAATTTTTCAGAGCGGTTTTAGGTTCCCAGCAAAATTGAGTGGAAAGTACAGAGGATCCCCTCTCCAACCTCCCTCACCACCAATACCTCCACCCCCAGCAGAGTAGTGTGTTTGTTACAATTGATAAACCTACATTTACCTGTCATTATTAACCAAAGCTCTTAAAGTTCACCCTTTGGGTTGCACATTCTGTGGGTTTTGATGACATGTAAGATGACATGTATCCACTCTTACAGTATCATACAGAATAGTTTCTCTGCTCTAAAATCCTCTGTGCTTTACCTATTTATCCCTACCTTTCTCCCTTCCCCGGAATCCCTGGGAACCACTGATCCTTTTACTGTCTCCATGGTTTTGCTTTTTCTAGAGTGTTATATAGTTGAAGTCTTAGAACTTTTACCGTCTTTTCATATTAGCTTCTTTTATTTAGCAATATGTATTCCTCCATGTCTTTTTGTGGCTTTATAGCTCATTTCTTTTTAGCACTAAATAATATTCCATTGTGTGGATGTACTGCAGTTTGTTGATCCATTCACTTTTTGAAGGACACTGGCTACTTCCAAGATTCAGCTGTTCTAAAATAAAGCTACTGTAAACATTTGTGTGTAGGTATTTGTGTGGACATAAATTTTCAACTAATCTGGATAAATAACAAGGAGCACAATTGCTGGATTGTATGTTAGGAGTATGTTTAATTTTGTAAAAAGCTGCAAAACTGTCTTCCAAAGTGGCTGTACCATTTTGTAGTTCTACCAAAAATGAATGAGAGTTCCTCTTGTTCCACATCTTCTTCGGTATTTGGTGGCAGTGTTTTGGGTTTTAGTTATTCTAGTAAGTATGTAGTGTATCTTGTTGTTTCAGTTTGAAATTCCCTACTGACATATGATGGTTGAGCATCTTTTCATAAGCTTATTTGTCATCTGTATATCATCTTTTGTGAGGTGTCTGTTCAGTCTTTTGTCCATTTTTTAATTGGTTGTTTGTTTCATTACTGTTGAGTTTTAAGAGTTCTTTATATATTTTAACAGTCCCTTACACAGCGGCCCTCACCTTTTTGGCACCAGGGACTGGTTTCATGGAAGACAATTTTTCTACAGACCTGGGTAGGGGGATGAGGGGGTTGGTTTTGGGATGATTCAAATACATTACATTTATTGTACAGTCAAACCTCTCTGTTAATGATAATCTGTATTTGCAGCCGCTCCCTAGTGCTAGCATCACCACCTCAGCTCTACCTCAGATCATCAGGCATTAGATTCTCATAAGGAGCACATAACCTAGATCTCTTGCATGCAGGGTTTGTGCTCCTATGAGAATCTAATGCGGCTGCTGATCTGACAGGAGGTGGAGCTTATGAGGAGATGTGAGTGATGGGGAGTGGCTGTAAATACAGATGAAGCTTCGCTCCCTAGCCCACCACTCACCTCTTGCTGTGCAGTCAGGTTCCTAACAGGCCATGGACCCTTACCGGTCCACGGCCCCAGGGGTTGGGGACTACAGCTTTACCAGATATAGCCATTGCAAATACTTTCTCCCAGACTGTGACTTGCCTTCTTATTCTCTTGAGAACGTCTTTCAAAGAGCAGACGTTTTCAATTTTAATGAAGTCCAACTTAACAATTTCTTTTTCATGGATAATGCCTTTGGTGTTATATCTGAAAAGTCACTGCCAAACCCAAGGTCATCTACATCTCTCCTATGTTCTCTTCTAGGTGTTCGTAGTTTTGCATTTTACATTTAGGTTTATGATCTGTTATGAGTTAATTTTTGTAAAATATGTGAAGTCTGCATCTAGACTAATTTTTTTCTGTATGTGGATGTCTGTAGTTGTTCCATCATTTGTTAAAAAGACTATCCTTTCTCCATCGTATTGCCTTTGCTCCTTTGTCAAAGATCAGTTAACTATATTTGTGTGGGTCTATTTCTGGGCTCTCTATTGTGTTCCACCAATCTATTTGTCTCTTCTTTTGCCAATACCATACTGTCTTGATTACTGTGTTTTTAAAATAACAATCAGTAAACTATTTAAATGTTTTTAAAATCTGAGAATCACATTATCTTAAACCAATTTCTATTATTTAGTTTGAGCTAATGTGCTATGTTGTTTTAAAAATTAAATATATTATTGGGAATCATCTTAGCAAAATTTGTATGTAATGGAAACAGTGTCACAATGGAAAGAAATAAAATGGTAATATTTCCACTTTAAAAGGACTGTACTTTTATACAGTAGCTCATTTTGTAATTTCATTTTGGCTACTTAATACCTATTTTAAAAGTTTATTTTTTCAAAAATGAAATGATATTTTACATATGATTATAAAAAAACTTCTTTAATCTTCTAAAATAATATTATCCAGTATGAGAAATCAAGATAGTGATTGTTATAATATAATATACTTTTTTGATACCTGTTACTTTTTTAGTATTAAGAAAGAAATGATAACCACTTGTCTGGTGTAAGTCAATTTATAAAACACTTTTTTGTAAAGCAAATTGACCTAGATCTTGGGAAATGCTAATAAATATATGGCAAATTTTTTTTGCTTTAAAGACTAATTCAGGAAAAAGACTAACCAGTAATATAAGGTAACGTGTGGTAAGTATAGTGTGGGTGGCAGTGTGTTGAGCTCAATAAGAGGTATGGTTGGTGACTGTAAACTGATGTTTTCACACAGCTACTTTTTACTGATGGTTATCTTTAACCTTGTGTCAGAAACATGATATTTGCATAAAAGTACTTAGGAAATTATAATGATTATCGGCCATGATCAAGTGTTATGATGTATTTTTTATATCAGTTTTATCCAGATCTAATTTACTTACAGTAAACTGTGCCCATTTTAAGTGGGCAGTGTGGTGAATTTTGATGAAATCATATAGCTATGCAACTGCCACCACCTTAATGATTTGGAACATTGCTGTTACCCGAGAAAGTTCTCTTGTGTTCTCTTGAAGTCAGACCCCCATCTCCGCTCTCAGGCAATTGCCGATCTGCTTTTTGTATTATAGATTGATTTATATTTTCTAGAATTCTTAGGAGTATATTTTGCTTAATGTAGAAGGTATGTTTTTGAAAAATTGATGGTAAATTGAATTTTTGTAAAATGAACCATATGTTTTATTCTATTTAAATTTCTAAGATGCTCAAATAAAGTTCAGTTGGTATTTTTCTTAACATTTTTGGTTTTAAGTTTTCTGCCTTGTCTCCTCTCTTTAATAATTAAAATCCATATTGTATGTAATTTAATATATAAAGCCAACTCATGGCACATTATTTTGTAAAGCAGGGTATTCTTTTGTAGTTATCTACTTCCTTTATTTGTTTGCAAAATTGATAAACAATTTAAGAAATAAAAGTCTACAGGTCCTATTGTATCTTTAGACTTTAATTTTGCCCTTTTTCCATGTAATTGTCACTCAACAGACAGTTTAACCTTAATCTGTAAAAGGCCATTTGCCTTGTCCTTATGCCCTCCTGCTCAGACCTCTGGGGATGGAAGAGTGAGGGTGGATAAAATAGCTCTTTACTTCATAACATTCTGTTCTTTGTGACTCTTCTTACTCATGCACGGTCTATTCTAAAAGCATGCTGAAAAGTAGCAGTTGATCTCATGGATAAAACAGCCCCACCAAGATGAAGTATTAGAATCCTTTTATGATTTTTTTTATCAAATGTGCTGAACGTTTACTCCTTTATAATAGGAAAGAGTTAGTTAAGAATCCTTTGCATACAAGAATAAGTGGAGTTTTCTGGTTTTGCCCAGAAAAGCCCTGTTTCTAGAATTCATGCTGGTTCATTCATTAGTCATTTTGAAACTAGTTCTAAATAAAAGCCAAACATTATCAAAGTCATATTTGCTCCACTAAACATTTAAATTTCTACTTCATTTGGAAATCCTATACTCACACATAAAGACAAATAATCCTAATTCAGATTTATCTATAGTAAAACTGTGAGTAACTAATGTTCTGTGAACCAAATCCTCAAGTAAATGGCATTTTGGGGTGGTAAATGTGGATCTGTTAAAAAATCCTAAAGATCTGTGTTTGAATACTGCCTTGCTAAAGCCTTCAGACAAAGGACAAATGTTTCAGGAGTCAATTCGAGAGACAGTGTACTTGAGATGGGACCAAAGAACAATCTAATGAGAACAGCCAAACTGAGAACTTATATTTTATATGATTGTTATCCTTATGAAAATTAGTCAGTCAATACACTTTTTATTTTTTAAGTTAAAAAAAAAAAAACTGTGCTCAGACTGTTTTGGGCATTTTCTCATTTTGGGGGATTATCTTCGAAAGCCCAGGCATATTCTATTCAGCCTACATTGTGGTGGATTAGACACGGTCCTCTCTTCAACAGTTTGAATCAAAGGCAAGAGCAAACATAAACAGTTAACCTGTATTACAAAGCAGATTGCACCAGTGTCCTAATAGTGGCATAGACCAACTACGGTGGGGAGGGAGAAGTTAATTCTGGTTTGGACATCATGAGATAAGACTATTTAAATAGGGCCATGAGTGAGGAGTTGCATTAAAGTTTTTATTTATTTTTTTCTGTTTCCAAAGTTGCTATTTACTTTAGGAAATTTGGAAAACCAGAGAAGCTCAGAGATAAAAAGAAAAATTCTAAAATTACCATTCATATTTTCATGCGTAGTTCTTTTTTTGTTATTTAGCTGTTTTTTTGACCTGTCATTTTTCATTTTATAATATGAACATTTCTCCATGTCATTAAATATTTTTCTATCTGCCTCCTTAGAGCAGTAGGCAGTGTGTCAGTGTCATAAATATTTTTCTGCGATATCATTTTAAATTACTACATAGTCATTTAACTATTATATATATCTAATTTATTTAATCAGTCACCTATTGCTGAACATTTAGATTGTTTCTGCTTTTGACTATTATGAAAACACTGTCAAAAACATCCTTATGAACCTGGCTGATTGTTTCTTTTAAATTAATTCTTATTTTGTCAGAGTAATACATTCACCTAGTCTAAAATTCTAATAGTTCTTATAGGCCTACTAGAAAATACAGTGGTTCCTTGCCCACTGTTTCTAGTCCCCATCTCTAGAGATAGCCATTTTGACCCTTTTATCTGTTTCTTCTGGTTATTATATGTCTCTATATCGATAAATTATGTATATACAGATAGCTATCTTTTGATTTATTTATTTTAGACACTGTGTGTTGACTTTGTATTATGGTCTTTGACGATTTTTCACTTTTACATGGCCATCTCTTCTTCTCATAGTCCCAACATAGTTAGATTACAATTTTTGGCTAGATTAGTTTTACTGTTCCATTATTATAATATGCAGATATTATTCATATCCAAGCATTGTAGTGAACTCTGATGAAAAGTCTGCTTCTGACTTTTTGTTTGTCTTGAAGTTAATAATGCCTTGTTTTTTCATTTGCTTAGTTTTTTTTTCATCCCTCTTAATAATACTTTCTGTACCTTCTATGAGCTTCTTCTTATAATTTTCCATAAAGGAAATGACATCGGGTAATTAAAGTTTTTTTCTTGAAGACATTGTTCCAGGAGGCTTCCAGTCTCCTCCCATCTCATTCTCTAGATCTACTTTCCTCTGGGATTTTTTCCTTTCTGCTAACCTAGGTACTTTCTTTGCCTTTTCTTGAATCTCACGTTATTTTCTTTCTAGCCTTACTCTTACATTTTTGTGGTACATATCCTGTAGTAGTTTCTTGAGAAAGGCTATATGAGAGAAGATTATCTTCATTCAGTTTCTTTACTTTATTGATGCTTTGCTTGAATAATTAAATCCTGAATTGGAAATCACTTTAGACTTTTTGAAGGAATGCTCCATTGTCTTCCAGCTTGCAGTTGTAAAGTCAGAAGGCTTTTTGATTCCTTGATTAACTGTATAAGAAAAATAAGTAGAAGGGGAATGTGTGGGTATAAGGGTATTATATTTTAAAAACTTTAAAGATGGGGAGGATGAAAAATGAATTCAAGGGAGAGGGACGGGTAGAAGCCAGGTAATAGCGGAGTGTCCGCTATGTTAAGAGAACCAAGGCATCTAGGCTCAGGCGAGGAGAGTGTGGGATGTCGTTGGAACACGGTAAATTGAGGCTTTATAATGGAGACCCATCACCTGGAGCTTTGAATTGGTTTTGTAGGCATTTTTTCACCCATTTATCATCAGTTCTACGAAGCCTTCTTTGACTTGTGGCAGGAAAAATGAATTGACTTTTTTTTTTTTTGGGAGGACAGAGTCTTGCCCTTTTGCCTGGGCTAGAGTGTCATGGCATCAGCCTAGCTCACAGCAACCTCGAACTCCTGGGCTCAAGTGATCTTCCTGCCTCAGCCAGGCCCACCTTGCCATGCCTGGCTAATTTTTTCTATTTTTAGTAGAGATGAGGTCTCACTCTTGCTCAGGCTGGTCTCGAACTCCTGAGCTCAAGTGATCCTCTGGCCTCGGCCTCCCAGAGTGCTAGGATTACAGGTGTGAGCCACCGCTCCTGGCTGTGAATTGACTTCTGATTTATCCTCTCATAGTACTTTGCATGTGCCTACATGCATGCGTACACACATATGCACACACACACATCTCTTTAATTATCTATATGCCTTCTTCCCCATTAAACTAGATTTTTGGGGTGGGGAGGAATGACATAATTAGATCTGTGTTAAAAAAAGCACAGCAGATTGGTTCTTAACATTCATGGTGGTTGAGATGCCATTGAAAACTGGAGAATGGGTAGCTGGAAAAAGATATTAAAGGAAGAGAGAACAGAAGGTTATTTCATTGTCCAGGTTTGAAGAAATGAACTTATGATGAACTAGTCTGCTGGGAGTGAGAGGGATGCTATTTCAAACAATTATGTTCTGATTATTCCCATGGGTCTAATTATTTTTAATTTTGGAAATACTATGATATTTTTATGTATTTACTACATATCTTGCTTTAGTTTTTTCTTTTTTGGTTCATTCCAGAATAGTCTGAAACAACTTTAATTCTTGTTTTACTGATTTTTTTTTTTTGTTCTGTCACCCTGTCCTGGAGTGTGGTGGCGTGATCATAGCTCACTGCAGCCTCAAACTCCTGAGCTCAAGTGATCCTCCTGCCTTGGCCTTCGAAGAGGTTAGCACTGCAGGCACACGCCACCACACTGGGCCAATTTTTCTCATTTTCTTGTAGAGAAGAGGTCTCGCCATGTTGCCCAGACTGGTCTCAAACTACTGGCCTCAAGCAATCCTCCTGCCTTGGCCTCCCAAAGTGCTGGGATTACAAGTTTGAGCTACCATGCCTTGCCTTATGATTAATAGTAATGATGATCTGAAATGCCATCTTAATTCTGTTTTGTTAAAGAAAAACACTACATAGAGAATTTTGGATGAAAATATTTGGTATAGATCTTATTTTTAAGCATTTCCTTGTTCTGAACAGATAAGCATGTTAACTTTAATTTTACCAAAGATTCTTTTCTAAATAGATAAAGTTTGGAATCCTATGAGAACTTTGCCTACTTTTTTTTTTAAATACAACTAACTTTTCCAGAAATGTTCAAGATTATAAATAAGCACTTTTCACCAAGTTGGATGATTACTCAGAGAAATTAAAGAATTAATTAAAGGTTTGTTTGTGTATTTGTTTATTGACTGCTTAAAAGCCAAGCCATGTATTTATACTTAAAAAGGTACATCATATAACATATTTTTGAAATAGCATGCCACTGATGAATCTTTACTTTCCAAGATACTTTTAGATGGGCTTTACTGTACTATGAATAGGAGACTCATGTCCTTAGGAAATTTTCATGATGTTAATTACAATTTATTAAGCACTTTATGCCAAGCCCTGTGTTAACTAGTTAAGGGAAATTGTCTCATTTAATAACACCCCTGATGGGGTGGGTCATGTTTGTCAATAGATGAGAAAATTGAAGCAGAGAGAGGTTACAATTCTTGCCCAAGATCATGCAGGTAGCAGGTAGCAAAGCAGGGAATATTTTTGGAATGGTTTGTGTGTCTCTTCATAAGTAAGCATATTTCTTTCCAAGTATTATGGGAAAGATCTTATGGCATATTAATCTCTCAGGTTGCATCACACGTGAATGGCGTATCTCACCTACCCTATCATCAGATGATCATTTTGTTTACTAATTTCTTCCAGTGGATAATTTCTCAGATCTTTTTTTGTTCCTTGTAAAACTGGATACTCACTACTGTCTACTTTGCTTTCACGAATGAAAAAGTTGGTCCAATATAAGGTTCTTATTAGTTTTTTCTATTTCCTTTCTTTCTTGTTTAGAGAATAGTAAGCAATATTTTCTTCGAAAAACTTTCTGTACTTATTAGGACAATATTATTATCCTAGTTTAATGTGTGTGCCTGATAGATGTAATTTTATGTTACTTACTTTTTATACTGTCTTATACTATTCTTTCACAAACCATATCAAGCCTCCCCAACTGCTGTTTCTTCTTAGTGGTAACTTTAAGAAGTCACAATAAGTTTCTTTCTGAACAACCAAGAGTTTGGTATTCTGTCAGATGTGTTCCAGGGCTTCAGCAGGTCGTTACACTGAATGTTTTCAAGAGGCCATGCATTAGGCAGAGCGCTGCAGAGACACCTATAGAGATCAGCACACCTGCCCTCAAGCAAAAGACAGTAATTAGTTGCTCATATTCCCTTGCAAACTTCCCCAGTGTTGTTGTACATGAAACACACAGATCACAGCGGTGCTGTCATGAGCTCCTCACTGTTGGAGTTGTTTATGCCCATTCAATTTTTAATGTTTCCATAAGACGTTTTGATGGGAACCCTGAGCCCAAAGGGATTTGCATGCTTGATCAAACCTGTGATGATTTAAATATAGAAATAAAGAGAAACCTTTGGATTACTTTGACTGTTAACTTTTAGGACTGCGTTAGTGGAAAACATTAACATGATACTTGAGGCAAAGATGTGTTTGATCAACCTTCATGACTTTTTTGTTTGTTGACAGCAGGTATAGCTTCAGTAAATCTAAACAGGTTCTTTAATGCTTATAGATCCAAGTGCATGTGAAGATCTGTATGGCAAGGGCTGAATATTTTAAAAGATGATTTTATACCAACTACTTTTATTGAAATCGAAACACTGTCAAGTAACAACCTTTTAGTCTTTTTAGCCACATTGTCATATATAGTTTATATTATTAAAGAATGAGATGATAGGTGATTGAACTTTAATAAAATATAGCGGTGTTTGTGAATTGGGTATACTGGGGCCAAAGAAATTTATTAATCAAAGTACTTAGAGATTTTTTTATGTCATTGTATTAATTTTAACATTACGTGTGGCCTGAATACCATGTGGGATAAAAGGTAGTGTTTTACCAGATGACCTTTCAAGTCATTTCTAACCCTGAGATTCCATTCTTTAATTATATTTGTATAGGCTATTAATAAACAGCTTCACTAAAGATTAATTACTGCTTCTTAAATATTTTTAGTTTACAAAATGCTATCATTCCTAATAACATAGCAAATTCAGTTCACACTTAATCTGAGAAAAAAATAACCCTGGTGCCTTGTCATTCAAGCATAGTTTGGTTGTTATATGTACATGTTCCTTAAATTGGTTCTCAGAGACAAATTGGCATTATGGAGTTGTCAGATTGTAGCAGAACTAAAGATGTTATGCAGTATCAGACTATCATTGACAGAGTTAGAAACCTTAGATGCTAATGAATTCAGTCATCCCATTGTGCCTTGCAATTGTCCCTCATTAATACATAGGTAGAATCTTCCAGTGGGTTTTTGAGCATAGTTTTTCATTAGCTCTTTAGTGAAAAAATGGAATGAATGATGTGAATGTTAGAAAGGTTACCTCTGGATTTTGTTTGCTTGCCTTTCTTAGCCATGAGTACGCCTAAATGTGGATGAACTAGGCATACGCCACTTGTGAGCTGGTGATTATGATACTAGCCTAGGCAAAGTACTCTTAAATGCAGAACATTTTGGCTAGCTTGTATCTCATTGACTTTCAGGAATTTCACAAAAGTCATTTCTCAGAATTGGTCTGTCTATAATGGCCTTTAGAATTCCTAATAACTTTATGTTAATGTTGCATAAAACATTTGGCAGTCTGTTTCTTACATAAACCTGCTCCATGTGTCCTGAGCTGGAATCTTATTTATCTTTTTATCCTTGGTGCCTTGCTTAATGTGATCAGCCAATGCTGGTTGGATTTGTGGGTAATTGAAAATACCGTGTATCGAATATGACTAACCCGTGGAACTATTACAGAAGAGTGGATCATATTTAACACTTTTAGTAATAGAAATGACTCTTTCTCCTGCCTATTTTTTTCCCAGGTTGATTTTTTTTCTAGAATAAGTTCTTATGATTTGATTTTAACCTTACCTTTTTACTATCAGTACGTTAAAAATATTCTGTGTAAAAAGCAGTTTATCTTTTTATTGTACTAAAGTTAAAGTTTTCTTAGTCTAAGTCACAATCTGGACCCATCTAGCTACTTAGCTTTATTTTCTACTGTGCTATTCTCTAACCATTGTTTCTCCTCCTGTGTAGGAGAGACTTTACTCCTTGTATCAGGACAAGTCAAACTTCTTCCTGGCATCATGCCTTGGTTTCTGAGCTCCAATCTTATGAACTCCTGAGTTACTTCTGATTTCTACCCACCAGTTTAGAACTAAGTCATATGTGTCCCTATATTTTGCAAAATGTGTGTCTCTTCAACTAGCTCATAACTTCATTACTATGATTTCTCCTTTTTTTCATATTTTAATTCTTTGCTTTTGGACATATGGCAGCATGCTAAGTACTTTGCAGTCACACAGTAAATACTATACAAGCTAGATAATCTCTAGCTTTATATTAGAAAAATAAGCTTCCTCCTGAAGAAAGTGAGAAAGGATGAAAGAAAGACAGACAAAAAGGAAGAGAAAGGGAAGAAAAGAAAGAAAGGAGGAAAGATGAAAGGAAGAATAGAAAAAAAAAGAAAGGAAGAAAAGAAAGATTAGCAAGAATATTTTGGGGAATAGGGAAAGAGCAATGATTTTTGGAATTTTTAAAACTTAGGTTTAAATTCTGATTCTGCTTTCTAGCTTTGTAATATTGGATAATTTCCATAATCTTTGGGTATAAATGGTAATAATATCTATCAGGCAAACTCATTGTAAGGGTTAAATCCTATAATGTGTTAATATATAAAGTGCTTATTAACACATTCTCTGGCACATACTAGATGATTAAGGAATGGTAGCTAACTCCATTATGTTGCACGTGAGGAAAGTGAAGTTTAGAGAGCTGACCAATGCAGCTAGTAAATTGTGGAGAGAGAATTGAAACCCAGGTCATTCTTACTCTAAAGTAGTGTTTTTGAAACATTAGTGTGCATCAGAATTGCCTGAAAGCTTGATGAAACACCGGGCCCCACCCCAGAGTTTCTGCATCTCTAGGTATGAGGCGAGGCCTAAGAATTTGCATTTTTAACATGTTCCCAAATGCTGCTGCTACTGCTGGTCCAAAGACTGTACACTTTGAGAACCAATGCTTTATAGCTTATTTTTCAAACCTAGTTGCACCCAAAAAAATCATCTGGGGACCTTCTAAAAATTACTGATGAAATCAGAATCTCTGGTTATGGGGCCTAAGTGTCAGTTTTTTTGTTTTTAAGCTTTCCACATGATTCTAATGTGCAGCTAGGGTAGGAAACACCACTCTGCCTAGAGTTGGGCTCTTGGTAGTTTTCCATTAGAATTGGGTCCTAAGCAAAGCGGCTGACCCTGAACCTTCCTGGATGCTCAGAGAAGCAGAGCCACGACAGTGTGTTGTTTTTGTGGTGTAATGTTTGGAAACAATTGCTCCACCTAGAATTTTTTTTTATTATATTACCTGTTCTAATAGTTTAAGTGTTTTGCTTGCATTTTTGCAACCATCTTCATCCTCAGTGTGAGTGCCTTCATCAATCTCTGGGGTGGGTTTTATGCTATCATTTGGCAAAAGCAACTATTTAGCAGTAGTTGACTTGAAAGTAATATAAAGAATGTATCTAATTTTTAAAAAATCAATCATGTTAGCAACTTAATGTACTTTCAGAGATCTGATTATGAGTTAGTTTGTTTTCCTGAGATGCTCTTGGGAACCTTCTGTTTTATTTTAGGGCACCCAGTTATTGGTTAGAACAGATAATGAAAATGTGCACCCAGGAGTGTATATGTAAAAAATGTAGTAGATTCACTGATAAAAGGAGTCATTTCTCTTGTTAAAGGATTCACATGGTAAATATATACAAACCAAGGCATGAAATCATTTACGGGATAAGAGTAGGCAAAATACCACATAATTTCATTAACCTTTAAGCAATGAAATTATAAATCTCTATGCAAATGATTAAGGTTATCATTGCCCATCACCACCTTTTGATTCCTACAGACTGTTAATTCTTCTCTGTCCTGCTGAGTCTTATTAAAACTTCTGACTGATGTACTTTTATTACAAGGTTTAGAATTTACCAATTTAAAACATTTCCTTCACATTATCACCTCTAATTTAACTAGGCCCATTAAACACTGTATTTTGCAAAGGGAAAAAGTCAATAGCTGTTTCTTTAAAAAAATAATAAATTGAAATGAATTTTAAACTCTGCTTAGAGGTGAGCAACTGCTATATACTACTAGGTCTTTTGATAGTTGATTTGTTCCTTTAATATGCAAATTTTAGGTTTACAAAGATCTAGTGCTTTTATTTAAGAAATATGCCTAGAGGGTAGATTGGTAGGCTTTAGGGAGATATCTAGTTTGGTGTGAAATAAATAGTTGTTAAAGGATCACGTGAATTGGGTCCCAGAAGATGAAGAGTAAGAGCTGAAACAGATTGAGGAAAACTGACTGTACCTCATTTCTTTTGGCTAAAAATATCACTGAATTAAAAATGAAGACAATAAATGATGGCAACACAAAGCAAATTAATGAAAATAAGCCATTTTTTTTTGTGGGTTTTGTGAAGAGTTCTGACTTGTGAGAGAAGTTTAAAGAAAAGGGCTGATCACATCTCTGACCATAGAAGCTTGGTTCACGTCATTGTGGGAGGCCAGCCTCGAGAAAGCTTACAGCTTTGACAGGGACGGCCCTCCTTTGGCCAGGGAGGAAGGAATGGGTCACCCCCCTGGCCAGTCAAGTCAGCAGCATCCCTTCTTGTTGGTGAGATGACAGATGTCATAGAGTACCTACATTCAGAAGAAAAGGACTCAGGGTTGCTATCTTGGGTTGGCAGTCACAGGCATTCTGGTTTGTAAGTGTTAAGCAAATAGCCATAGTTAGACTTTTAGCTTTGGGGAAGTTTGTTTTAAGAGGTCATACACCTGTTTTACATCACTGCTCTTTTGGAATGTCTGACTTCCAAACAGATTTATTTTTCCTTAAATAGCTTAAAAATTATGAAATATATTTTCATATTAATAGCTTGTAGAATCCATGTCAATTTTTTTTTTAAGTGCTTATATCTTTCTTTTTGGATGTCTTTAAGCACTGAGGCTTTCAAGAGATAGAATATTTGAACAGCATTATCAAGCATTTGAAATGACTTCTGTATGCAAGTTTACTGTGTATCTCTCTCAGGTGTTGGAGGTACAGTGCACAGGGGTGATGATGATGTGTGAAGATGGGATGCTAGATTGTGTCATTGAGGCTGGAAGTCCATGATCTTGTTATCATCAAAGTTTTAAAGATACATGGTGGGTAGGAATGCCAAATGCCATAGTCTTGTAAAGTGAGGAATGAAAATAGACAATTGTTTGGTCCTTGCCAGCCAATAGCTGTTTTAGTAGTGATAGCTAAGGAAGCCAAGTTGTGGTCATTTGAACATTGAATGGAAGTTGAAGTAAAGACAATGAGCTTATAGTATTTTATGAAGCTTGGCAGGGATAGTTGGTAGGACTGAAAGAAGCGTGTTATTGATGAAGGAGAAGGCAACAGTGGAGAGGATAAGATTGAAGATAGGGAAAAGGGTAAAACTGATGGAACAAGTTCCTAGAAATGGCATGAATGAAGACGATTCAGTGCATGAGTAGAGGGATTAGCAATGGAAAAGAAGAGGGTCAATCATGAGATAGGAATGCAAGTGTTATAAGATAGGAGAACTTGTATATGATAGTGTGGGTTCTTAGTTGCAGGCAACAGCTATGAGTTGCATACAGTTAGCTAGTTTAAGCATACAGAGTTCTGTTACATGCTACTTAATTTCCAGAAGTGCCAAGGAACCAAACTTGACTGTTATTAGCTAGGAACAACAAAATCTAAAAGAAACACCCCATGATATTATTCTAGTAGACACTCCACTGCTACTTGCTACTTTGAACCATGATACTAAAGATCATTTAGGAGAATATCTTCATGGTTGTCTCAGAAGAACAAAATGCCTTCACTATACGATTTGATCTCATTGTAATTGGCAACCACCTTGATTTGCTCACTTCTGCTTTCTAAATATTGAGTGGATTTGGTTGAACTTGGGTCCGCTGTGGAAGGCATGATGTAAGAACATCTCAAAACGTAGTTTTTTTTTTTTTTGTTAGTTTTTTGTTGTTTCTTTTTATTAGCTTTCAAGCCCCTGGAATATAGGAAATTGGAGTACATGGCAGAAAGGGATTGGAGTGAAGGCTGGGTGGTTCTGGCTCTTGGTCTTTTATGAGTTGCAGTCAAAATGTTGGCCAGGGCAATGTCATTTGAAGGTTTGACTAGCCTGGAGGATCTGCTTAGAAAATGGCTGACTCACATGGCTGTTAAGTTGATTCTAGCTATTTGGCAGAAGGCCATGTGAACCTTTTCACAGGACTGCTTGAGTGTCCTCACAATGTGGCAGCGGGCAACTGGTTTCCCCCAGAACGAGTGATCCAAGAGAGCAATGAGGAAGCTGCAATATCTTTTAGGACAGACACCATCACTTCCACTGCATTCTGTTGATCACTCAGACCAACCCTGACAGGAGGGAAGGCATTGCACAAGGCATGAATTCCCTGAGGTGTGGACTATTTGGGGCCCTCTTGGAAGCTGGCTGTCATGCTGCCCACCTTTGACAGCAGAAATTAATCAGATTTGTCTGTGCAAACAAAAAATGAAATTCTTTTAATTGAATGAAACTTGACAATAATTTGGATAGAATATGGTTCTTTGTATTAGGGTACAAAGTGTACAGTATCCTTGAGTCAGTTTTTAAAGAGTTACAAAAAATGCTGTTCAGTTTCTTGTTCTCAGGCATATCTTCTTAAAGCAGAGCTTGTATCATAAAATTATCATTCAATCTAGGTGTGTGTATTTTAAAGTGTGGAGATAATGAGGTAGTGATACTTTGTCTTCCAGAATAGCTGTCCTGTCTTCAGCTCTGAAATGCACAGGCCTGGC
This sequence comes from Lemur catta, assembly GCF_020740605.2. Lineage (NCBI taxonomy): Eukaryota > Metazoa > Chordata > Mammalia > Primates > Lemuridae > Lemur > Lemur catta. The sequence goes on from NC_059135.1 coordinate 77,095,510, forward strand.
TAGCTGTCCCTAGCTAGACAGGTCATTTCCTGGTCTTAATTCTGTAAGACCCTGACTGACTCTGAGAATGGGAGTGAAGATCTCTGTGATGTACGAGATAGATGTAGGCCATTCTCTCATGCCTTGGTCACATCATCTTGTTTATTTCTTTCATATCAGGTATCACAAATTGAAATGATATTGCTAATATACTTGTTTGTCTCCCTGTGTCCTTTCCCTGCTCCCCAAAATTAAGCTCCAGCAGGGCAGGGCTTTGTTTGTCTTGTTCACTGCTGAATTCTCAGCACCTAGTGCAATGCCTGGTAGATGCTCAGTAGGTGAATGTCTAAATAAATCATTTTTTGAGAGAATATACTACATGATCATTATTTGAAACAGGCCATCTCAAAAGGTAATTTTTCCTTCCTGTTTGATTTCTGTCTTTTCAGCCTTTCTCTTATCTTTTTTTGTTTTTGGTGACACCCCAGCTCAGAATGTTCTCTGTGGCTGTGAATGCTTTCCCATCTTGTTCACAGTTGGTGCCTGGAAGGTTCTCCAGCCTGGTTTCTTTCTGATATAGGTTATTCTGATTCTGTGATTACTGCTTAAAATAATTCTTTTAAGGCATATGTTTGTCTAATCCTGTACTTTCACGGTATGTAAGCTGTTTGGGAGCCACATTTCCTGTTGCTTTAATAACACCTCCTTTTTTGCTTGTCATATATGGTCGTTTTTGGATGAGTTAGTGTGTTAGTTCTGACCCTGTCAGTATTGATATACCTAAGCATCCTGACTTTAATATACACAGAACAGGAAAAGTCACGACATCCACCCTTGGGTATATGGGTATAACATCTTAGCTATCTTCAAGACTATGCATGGCTTGCAGGGATCACAGGGCTGTGAGTTAAGTTACAGTTTAAACCTGATGTATTGCTCTCCCAGAAAATGGTGTTCTTAAGATATTTACCCCAGACCCACAAGTGTCTGTGTTTCCCTGGGGTGGAAACCCCAAACCTGGCCTGATTATCTGTATGTATTCCGACCTGCCTCTGAGAGTTTAGGCAATCTTCAGTAGAAGGTCTTGACAGTTTTTTGGATTATGGACCTTTTTGCAAAACTGACAAACTATTGACCTTCTTCCCAGGGAGATATCTGTTTATATAAAGACATAAATTTTACATACATCATTCAGGAGTGCATAAACTCCTGAAGGGCATCCATCAACCAAGGTTAAGTACCTCCAGTCTGCATTATTATTATGATTTTTGGGTTATAATTGATTTGAGGAATCCCTGGAAAGACTGAAAAAGCTCTTATTAATTAAGAATAACCCTAGAATCATTTAGAACATTTCTGTTCTTGCATGCTCTTCTCTCATCTTGGAATGTCCATGAACCAGACTAGATCATCCAAGTCAGCTGTTTTCCAGGTCAGGATTCAGAATTCAGGTTGGGCTTATTTTAAAGGTAACAACTTAACTATGTCCTTTGTGATCTCACAGGTACCTCTGCTTTAGCCAGATTGGAAATATGTAAAGAGACATCCCTATATCTGGATCATCAGGTAAGCAGATGGGACTCCATTTTTACATCTCCGTCAGTTCAGTCCTCGGGCTGTATGTGGGCATTTCTTACATGTATTGTTTACTGCAGTGTGGTTCAGTAAGATGATTGATGTTTCTAAAGAGAAGGAAGCAGCCTTTCTTAAATTTTTCCAGATTATTTCCCTGCTGCTTGAAGTTAGATTTTTAAAAAAAAATTTATCTCATTATTATTTCATATATTCGCACTGCTATAGTAGATAAAAATTCTCCAGTCTTCTTTTTATGTATATACTTTGGAGAGTTGTGGACAGCTCTCATATTGTTCCTTGGTTGTCAGCCAAGTTATAGACATTTAACTCCTTTAATCTTTCTTTGTAATTGAGTTAGCTTGGCTGCTTTTTCCAGATTTTCCCCCTATTTCATCTGCACCATTAATAAACAGAAAAAAACAGCCTATTGCCTGGCTTCTTCTACACTTTCATTCTTTTTGCTTTCTGGTTTTGCCTCATGTTCCTTGTTGAACTAAAGCCAGCCAGACATCATTCTCTGGACCACGTTGGCAATACATGAATGCCTTGCCTACAACCATCAGTGTCCCGTGTGGTAATAGCATCAGCAGTATATCATAGAGTAAAAGGAAAATGTAAAAGGAGAACAGTGAGGAGCAAAATAATACATTCCTTAATTACATGGCAGACTTACCCTTGCCACCCAAAGTAAATCATTCTACCTGAACCCTTTAACAAAGCTTTTGTCATCCTAAAGTGTTGCACAGGGGTGCAAATTTGAATAAGAGAAGTGTGTGTATTGTTTGAAGTTTGGCCACTGTTCTCACTCAGTTTCTTCCCCATGTTCTCACTCCCACCACCTTTCCCAACGCCGATCGTGACTTGTTATCAGATTCTGTGGCCGTGAACAAAACTGGGCAGGGGATCATTTTGTCGGAAATTAGATAGTCTCAGGTGGTAAATGATTCATGCCTCCATGTGTAACATCTGAGGCAAGTGCTTTAGTTCTTGCTATTTCTGTAACAGCTATTGGTCTTCTTTTAACAGCTGATTCAATGGAGATGTGCAGGAGGAAGGGACTGTAGACCTTTGGTGCTATTTATCAACACTGTATTAGTTGCATAACTTTTTCTCCCTCTGATTGGCAGGGAGAAGCATACTGCTTCTAGATGATGCTGAGCTTAGTGTAAAATATGCCAGCATGGGATCTGAGCTTGTCACAGTTCATTCTTTCTTTTCATTTGGTTTGTAGAAAATGGACCTCTACCTCTACTTATCGTGTGCATTAGAGAGAAAAAGGTCATACCTCTAGGAGCTAATGGCTTATTGGTGTTTTTAGTCACCAGATTCAGATAGTATATTTAGTTGAAGGTTGCAGCAGCACATACTTGGCTTTTTCATTTGTGGTAGCTTCATTTTTAGTACAGAATTGAATAGGATAGAAGAGACGGTTTTCCTGTTTGTGTCTGTGGCAGCTTTCTAGACGATGTGTGGTTTAATCCTTTAAACATTTTTGATCACTTATCACCTCTTTCCCTGTGAAGGCATAAAATATTCAGATTATAATGCTATAATCTTTTCATCAGATTATTTAATTTTGGAGAAATCAAGGTCATAATGGCAGCTAACACAGTTGTCTCTGAATAGTGACCTAAAATTTGTAATACTTATATTAGTTTTTTTTTTTTTTTTGGCCAGATTTTATGGTCTGCCTTCATAGTATCAGATTTTAAATAAGATTATGTAATTGTGAATCATGTATTTCTTGGTTTCCGGCATCTTAAACAGGTAACTATATGACTTGGACACCTAAAGTCTGATTTTTTAAAAATGTTAATCTCTCACATGGCTTTAAAACTGTGACAATATTGTACTCAGTGTTAGTTTTATTAGGCAGCTAATGCATTCTTCAGCATAACTTTTGTTTCTTGGGTCTTTTCAAGACCTGTCAAAGAAAACAAAATGCCAACCTAACTTTAAAGGGGCAAAAAAATCCACCCCCCCACTATATTATTCTTTGTTCTCTATGTGCATCAAAGTGACAATCCCACACTGTCTCAATTGAGGGAGTCTAGCACAAAAATGAAAAACAGCCTGGCACTGTTATAGGCTTGCAGCCAAAATGTTTTGTATAGCTTGGTTCTGGCAGTGGTTTTTGTAAGGCAGAGGGTCTACCCTCACAGCATCACTGAGGAAGGAAGGCAGCCTTAGTCTTTCCTACTTATACCGTTTATTTTCACTCTTGTCTTCCTCATTCCTTCACGCAGGCCACCATTGTGAAAAAAAAAATTTTTTTTTCTGAAATAGAAATAAATATCATTCTTCTGAGAACTTCCACATTTAGTAAATGGCTTTGTTCCTTGTAGAAGCTGGTGCTAAATTTGCCTTTTCCAGCTCTCCTAAAGATTTCCTTTGCAGTTGCATTTTTGCCACACTTTGCAAAACTTCTGAATATTGCTAACTTTGGTCATGTTGACATAGTATTTTTCATTGGTTGGAATCTTGTCTGCTTCACAGCTTATTATTTGAATGGAAACTTTTGAGTAATATTTGCTTATATTGTATGGATTTTTATGCCAAGATATCTCTTGTTGAGACCAAAAAGTCTGCCATTGTTTTCTATTTTTGTCTAAAACTCAGGGTCAGTTCCTATCTTTTATAAATTGAACACTCATTTTTAGAATGTCTGATAAGTGTTGGCAGATAAGCCAGTGAACTTCCATTAAAATAAAGAATGTGCACTTAAAATTTTTTCTTTTGAAATCCAAATGCAAGGTAAAACACGGAAGTGTTTTTAAGTTTCCCAGTTCTCAATAAATTATAGTTAGTGCCCTACTATTAGAAAGAGTGTGAAAACATGGCATAAGTGTTTTTAAGTTTCTCAATTCTCACTAAATTATAGTTAGTGACCTACTATTAGAAAGAGTGTGAAAATGTGGCATATGAGTTTTAAATGGAGATGATTTGAGTAGGAGACTAGATTTTCACTTTGAGCAAGTGAAATTTCGTAGAATGTTCCTCAAAATATAAATGTGTTTTCTGTTATATTAAGCAAAAACAAATGATTATTTCAAGTGATCTATTTTAAAAATTGGTGTTTTGAAATCAAGATAAAAATAGTTAAATAGGCAGAATATTTTTTTTTTTTAGGAAGGGATTGATATTATTTTGACTTACTTTTATTTTAAAAATTGTCAATGATTTTTGGCAATAAGAAAAATTACTTTGGGAGGAAAAAACTCATGTATTTTTGTAACAGTGTAACAAATGTGACTGAAAAGAAAGTAAACAGTGGTTCGTGTTAGAATTATTAATGTGAAACATTTTTATATGCCATATATACTGAAATATGTATCTATTATGGATACATTGAAATTGTGCAACCTAACAGTTGTTTTTATCCAGAGGTTTATTTTTAATTGAGAAAATGCTTTAATATCATTAAAATTATTTGTAAAACAGAGGTATGTCAGAAGTATGCATTAAATAAACTCACCTGTTATTTTCTGTCATTCAAGACAGGTTCAGCAACATATTGGCTCATTACTTCAGCAAAACAAATACTCAAATTGCTTTGTATGTATAATGCATATGTAATAAATATTACAGTTCCCCATTTCCTCCAGTGCTGTCTTTTTAAACTTGTATGTAAGTGGCTTTTGTTCTGCAGAGTTGCTAACGTGAATCTGGGTGGGATGCCTGTTAAGTTTTATTAATTAAATCTTTAGGTCAACATTTTAAGTTTCTGAATTCTGACAGTTTTGAGGAGGAATGCCAGTGAAACTTATTTTCTCTTGGTCTCGTTAAGTTCATGATTGTCTGTCTTGAATCCCCTGTGCCAAGGTCTGATAATATTAGAATTGGTGAGTAAAGATAACGCAGACAAAAACCTCTTTCATTCATTCTGTCTGTTCACGTATATTGAATAATGTTTATTGCATGTTAAGTACTACTCATTGACTCTAAATGCATTTTTCTGCAATGGTATAACTTTTATTTGCATTTAAGCCCTTTATTTTTTGTGTGGAAGGAATGTATCTTTAAGTGACTTAGCAAATGCAACATGAATTGTCCTATTTGTTTATTCTAAGTACACACAGAGGCATAGGAGAAATATATTTAAAAACTATAATGTTTGAGCAATTTTTTGGTAAGTGCTGTTGGGTTTTTCATTTTTCGTAGCCAATAAATTATACAGTTTTAATTCAGAATATGTAGTAAAGCTATTATATCTTTATAGTTTGATATTATATAGTTTTCAGGAATTATGATATAGTAACTTAATCATTATATTTATAGAAACATGGAAGGCAAATTTATGAAGAGATAAAAATTGGATAAATGCTAAGTTTATTATTTTAATTAGGATTTTATTATATGTACCAAGTTTATACTTACAACTAGTATTTTATTTCATTTGATTATCAGTATATCTTTCAAACAAAACTCTTGGGTAGATGATTTGAATATCTTGTTTGATATCAAATATTGGTAATGTAATAACAAATAGTGACTTCTAAGTTTATGTGGTCAAAAATATGAATAATTTTCCCTTAAGCATAAAGTACATATGCTTTTTAGTGTCAAAATTCAAGAGAGTGTTGCCTGAAAGAATACATGTTAATTCAGTTTGATTTTTTTCTCCTAATTTTTGATACATTTTAATTTCCCCCACCTGCTGACATATTACATTATCATTATGTAGAATAATTTTACTAGTATTTCATATGTTTTCTGTGGCATCTCACACTGCTCACTTTTTATCTATAGTACCATATGAGTTCCCCTTTTTTTCAGGTTTACACTGCATATTTTAAGCTGCTGGTAGTGTAAGTAGATTGCAAGGTAAAGTGACATTTAGCTTTTTGAGCTAGTCTTGTTTTTTAGCATGAGAACAGGGTTTTTTTTTTTTTCTCCTGTCCTAAATCTTCTCATATTTCCCATTAAAACAATCTTACTAACATTGAACAAAGAAATTCAGGGATTTGGCTACAGCAGCAATTGAAATGCATCAAAAAGTGCCTACTACAATACAATTTTTATTAATGAATGATCTACATTGGTTCCAGCTGTGTCCATGTGATTAGGCCTTCACCAGGCAACAATGGGTATTTCCCTATTGCTTTTATTTGATTTCCAAGAATGTGTCATCTGTTACATCAGCCCCTGCCAATATGCCCCTGTAAAAGTGTTTTTTTTTCCCCTTCTAAATTTCTGAAGCATAAGTTGAATACCCACACATATCCCTGCCGAAATATTGTTTCTATTGAATAGTGGCCTAGGTTTGTATGCCCTGTGTTGCATACCAAAATCTTGGGATATGAATTAAAATAGATGTTTATTAAGTTTATCAGTAAATTTTCAGAAGTGTGGCTGCCTGGTAATGCTAAAGATAGGACTATTTTAGCTTTTACGTTTCCATCTTAATATTTTATTACAGTGGTATAATGTGTTATAGAGGTGGACAAGCTTGCAGATTGAAATGGGGATCGTCCAGATTGTTCTCTTCCCTGGACCATATGGTATAGTTCTAAAAGCCTTTTGTACGCTGTCTGTTCAGTTTATTGTAAACTCAATCTTTAGTGCACCTAAAAAGATAACCAAATAAAAGGGAGCCTAAGAAAAAGGACTTCATATCATGTAAGGAGCCCAGATATATTTGTTTTAAAGGACATAACTGCTGATAAAATTGAAGTTGAGATGATATTATAGATAAGGGTGACTTGTCATTCTCTGAATATTTCTTTGAGATCATATGGATTGTTGTAGATTGTCTTTGAATACTGGTTTTAAAATGAAAGCATTTATGTTATCTGACTATACTTATTATTCTTATTTATCCCATTCTTACAGTCTCAGGAAGAAGAGAATATAGCTTTTATCTATTTTACAGAGGAAGCCTCTACCTATGAACAATGCTAAGGAATATAAATTACCTGTTTATGAATATGTAGGATGTTTTTTGACTGATCTCAGTGAGAGTTTAGGGCTAGATAACTTTCAGTAATTTCAGTCTTTTAGCCACTACCTATACTCAGAGGTAGTTGAAAAATTTCTAATTATTTTTCCCTTTCCTTTCTACCCCCAACTTATTATGTTTCCATAATTCTATTTTAGGAAAATAGGAAAAGAGATTGCTTATCCCATATGCTGAGATACTTTAGTAGAAGCTGGAATGAGTGATTCTCCTGACTCTCACTCTCCTTCCCTCCAAAGTAAGCTACTGTTAGAGAAGAGCATTAGACATTACCTGCTGCTTTTTGGCACAAAAGATTTGAAGTTGAAATTCCACCAAATGGGGAAAGAAAAGGAGAGCCTGTGAAGAACATGATTCTTTACTCTATCGTTACCCTGAACCACTGAAAGGGTAACTGAGAGGAACTCAAATGTTATTGGAATGTGTAATTTTCCTTTGAATGGCCACAGTGAAATATATTTGAACAAAAAAGGCAGAAAAAGTATATGTGGTATATGGAGTTGATGGTGATTGAAATTAATGAATCTTTTCAGCATTTTACAATAGAGATTATCCTAAGAACAGTACACATTTAAAATTTGTCCAAGAGACATGTACATAGAGAATGATTATTGCCTCAGGGAGATTACTGGAGATAGTTGGAATATTACAATAATACAATAATGATAGTGGTAAGTTGGACACAAAATAGTTGTTGGAGTATGTATTTTTCAAGTTTAAAAAATTGTCAAAAACAGAATCACTGATTTCAAGTGTATGTGTGGGGGGTCTCCCCAACTTAAAAATATTGTTGCTGTATTATATTTCATTAATTCTGAAGCTACTTTCTGAAGTGCTCACAAAATTGAAAAATATAGTTTATACTTTCAAATGTTAGATCCCTCCTTCCCTCTCTCTCTCCGTTCTCCTTTATTTCTTTTTTCTCCCTAAACTTCAGCTATTGACTTATATGTATATTTCATATATATATATATATATGTATATATGAATGGTATATATACTATACTATAGAAAAATGTTATCTTATACATTCGGGGGTTTGAATGTTCCAGTAAGAAAAGAAAGAAAAATCTTATAATGACTATGCAACAAATGGATTTGTATGGAGGAATTTGGCCATGTTTATTAAAGTAATCCAGGTTACCAAAAATTGTAGATGATTTGTTGAAAGGCAAATTCCAAATTGTTTCTATTACTTCTAGCTAGGAAGGACAGAATTAGAGCTTAAATCAAGAAAGGAGGAGCCGTATATAGTCTAACTTAAATATCTCCTCTTTTAATGGGTAAAAATGTCTCTGGCTCCAAGTAGTAGAAAATCTTACTAATAGTGAAATGAGTAAGGGCTTTATTTGCATATGTCATGAGAGATCTGAAGGCAGTTAATTCACAGGTAATTGATGCCATCAGGAGTCCAGGTAATGTCTTGCTTCTCCACCATCCTTAGTACGTAACTTATGCCTCTTACTTCACTGATGACTTTTGCACCTCTAGAAATTGTGCTTGCTTTCAGGCAGGAAGAAAAACAAAGGGAGAGCTCAGAAGCTTTCTTCTCATTGGTACTTTCTCGTTTTCTTTAGAAAGGGATGCCTGCTCACAGGGACTTCCACCTCCTTCATTGGCCAAAAGTGTGTAACATAATTACCTCTAGAATGCAGTAAAAAGTATTTGAGCTTTTCAGCCTCTATTTTGGAGGAAACCACAGAAGATGGGAATCAGAATAAGTGTCGAGTGAGCCATCCTAAAGTAATCTGCTGTGCTTCCTCAATTCCTTTGTGTATTTATTAATAGTTGTTTGGAACTTTGAACTCTCTTGGTACTTGGTTTATATAGTAACTTGGCTGTTGGTTCTCTTTTGAACACCCAATGAGTTTGTGTTGGTATTGCAAGGGTATGTTTCTATGTCTGAGGACAGGAACTGTACTTGGGTCATCTTGGTGTCATTAATACTTAGCACAGTGCCTAGATGTCTACTCTCTATAATCACTTCTTCAATGAATGAATATTAAGAAATATATTTATTATTATAAATAATTTATACATTTAAAGAGCACAGTAATATTTTTAATTTGCAAGGGATTGTGGACTAAATTTTATGGAATTATTATTGATTAGGGAACATTAATGTAATGATGTTAAATTTGTTTTGAATAAAAGATACTCAGTTACAACGGTTATAGGAAAATCCTCAAAATGGTTTAGTACAAATGTTTGCTGGGAGCAAGTTATTCTATGAGTAAATAAGAAATATGATTTCTTTTTAACTCTATGCATAGACTTGTAGAAACAAAGATATTTTGTGGCACTCATGTACCAAGATCTCAGTTTTTGAAAAAACAGGCAATTTGAATTTATTTATTCATAAGCCAAACAAGTCATTTGATAATTTATGTTATTGATATTGATTTACAAGAAGGAATTATGAGATCCTTGGAATCCTCGTATGGCTAAGGGCATACTAAATCAGATTATATCTTAGATGGTACTTTAGGTATATATATATATACCTAAAATATATATGTTTTAATTCCTAGAGTAGCAGCTTCATATTTTTCAATACACATGCAAATGATTATGTACAGTAGAATTTCATGTCAAAAAGAAACGTTAAGAGGTCATCTTTACATCTGCTTGTCTTGCCCTCTACTATCTTAGAAGAAAGCAGGCTGCTTCATTCAAAATCTGCAGACGAAATGGCTCAGAGTATAACATGGTAGTGTGAATCAGTGCCTCACAACTCCCCTGATGTCTAACTTAAATCGTCTTTGTCATATTTCCATTCAGTTTCTGTTATTTTGACCTCAGAGGACAAAGTGAACAACTATCCACTATCTCCCATATGACATCCCCTATATAACATCATTTTAATAAATTCCTCCCTTTTCATTCATGATGGCAGGGCTGTTGGTACCTTAATTACTAAAACAACCTGTGCATGGATAGAACTTATTTCAAAGCAGGAAATGTATTCAAGTATCTGGAACTCAAATTTTCTATCTGAGCAGTTTATAGTCACTAATAATAAAGGAAGCCCTTTTAACATTCAAAAGCAGTCCTGGGAGAAGAGTTCCCACATAATCACAATATAGGCAAGATAGTTTCCTAGATTTGAACTTGGAATTGGGTATTGGTAGTCATGTTTGACCCTTAAGCAGATCTTTTAGTTATACTTTTGGAAGTAATAAAGGCCAATACTTTGTACTTAAAAATATTTCATGTAAAATTTTAGCCCTTTCTCATTCTTTTCACCTGTGCATTCTTGGTGATCAGTATAGTATCTTGTTCATAGTAGGCACTTAATAAATATTTGTTAAATGAGTTGTTTTAGTATCCCTTGGTAATGCTTCCTAATGTGGGTAGATTTATGCTTTTCATTTCCCCATGTCTCTTTAATTTTATTTTATGTAGTCCAGTAAGCACTCATACTTTGTTTTGCTGTCTTTATCTTCCTATTCGATGATATCTACAATGATTTAGGATTTGTTTGAATAGCTGAATACCTTAGTAATGCCTGAGAAATTCACTTTGTGATGATGCTGTAATTTTCAATTTAGGAATGCCTCTGTTTTTTCTCTTATAAAGGGAGGATTTAATTGTAGCTTATTGATGAGAATTCAGAATACATTAATTTCATACCTGTTGTGTACAAAGCACTTTGCTGGGTTATGAGTAGATACAAATATGAATTTTACATAAACTTTGCTGCAAGGAATTGAAATCTGGTTGGTCAGACACACATGTATACTATACAACTGTGGTATAGGAGGGGTGGTGGTAACTACTCTAACTGGGGTAAAAGCAAGGTTTAGGGTACTACAGAGGAAAGCGTAATTACTTCTGACTGGGTGAATACAGGTGAGTGATGGAGGCTTCATGGGTGAGATGAAGTTTGAATGGGGTCTTGAACTATATGTACGAATTTGATAGGTCGTGAAAGCAAAAGGATTCAGGAAGAAGAAACAGCAGGAGCAGTGCTTGCAGGTGGGAAGGTGTATGGAATGTTTGAACAAATGGGAAGGAGTCTGTTGCGTTTAGGGTAATGGTATGTCTGTGGGAGTGACAGGTATTGAGGCTAGAGTGGAACTTGGAACCAAATTGTAAGGGGTCTTGTTTCTTGTTTAATCTTCTCTGTATTCCATAGAAAAATTGTAGGTTTTTGAGTAGGTAACTAACATTGAGATATCTCTAAGGTTCAGAAGAAGAATAGAAGACAGATTAAATGTACCCATAGGTAGAGAGATCAGTTAGAAGGCTGATGCACAGTTTAGGTTGAAGATGATGAGGAAGGCTGAAGGCAGAAGGTCTTGGAAGGAGGGCCTGATTACAGAGGCCTGGGGTGGGTCAGATAAACGCCCTGTGGCCTGTTGATTTGCTTAGAGGTGTGCAGTAGTGTCCTGGCTCCCAGTAGAGGACACTTTCCAATTTTGAGGCTTCCTTGCACCTACATCATTTTGGCAGACTGTGGAATATGCCTCCCTTCCCTGCACCTGGGGGATCAAGTATTTTAGCCTGAATTCTAGGAGGAAGGAAAAGGAGAATTTGAATAGTTGTTGCATGGGCCAAAAGTATCTGCCACATTCCTCAACTCTCTGTATTTTCTGGGTTCTTGGTTCATCTTCTTGAAGTAGAACTTGCTATTGGTCTTCTTTGAGACCCAGCTCAAATGTTTCACAACATTTATCACTCTGTATTGTAATTATATCCAGCGCTGAGGCCAGAGACTGTATCTGGATCATCTTAATATCACGAAACACTTAGTGTCATTTTTAGAATATAATCATTGAATAAATGCTTATTGAATGAAGCAAGTTTGTTTATGCTTTGTTGTTGCCCAGACCTTTCCATTATCTGTCCATGCCCATTCCATCTTAGGGTCTTTCTGTGGCTGCCGCTTGGACAGCTGTAGATCCAGATCTATGTGGCCCCACCCCCACCCCCTCTGGTTTCTGCTTAGATGTCATCTCCTCATCAGCAAGGTGTTCTCTGACAACCCCGTGTAAGACACCCTCCTCACCCCAGCCCTCAGTAGCCCCTATCCTCTATTACTTTGTGGTGTTTTTCCCTACAAGTGCCTGCATCTGACACATTTACCTGATGATTGTCTTTTTACTCTAATTGGACAGAAATGGCTTATGATAAGAGTATCATTTGCTTTGTTGCCTAATTTTTCTCCAAGCACCTGAAACAGTGATGGGCAAGCACATAGTAGGCAGAATAAGTATTTGCCGAGTGAATGGGTGGTAAAGATCAGGCTACAACAATAAGAAACATTCAAGGCAGGTTTGTTTATAAGTTTCTGCAAGCTGCAGTATTTTTGTTATAACTTTCATGATATCAAATCATTAATATTGCCCCCAGAAAATAAAAGCAAATTCTATTTTCTATAGATTGTGCCTGTGAAATCTAATTATGGATTAGTATTTGTTTTAAAAATATTTGAATGCTACGCATATCCAGTCAGAAAACACTTTTATTATCCATGCCAGCTTAATTTTTAAGGCAGTGAAATGGAAGACTGTCATTTCAATAAGCAACTTGTTTTCATTTGTGGGAATGGAATATTTTGAATATTCTAATTGATTTTTGAAGATGGTTTTACAAGAAAATAACCCTTGTTTCTGTATATTGTACAGTTGCCTTTAGGATGGAAGGAAACTAGAAACAGGCATGGAAGTTATTTGCTTAGAAAGGTGCAAGTTGTAGCTGAATTGATTTTTGACAAATGTGTGAGGACGAGGGTCAGTCAGTCCCAATGTAAAAGGGAAATTTTGGGATACTGAATACTTTAAAGAAGACCTGTTTTAAAGAAGACCTATTTTCTATGTATATTTAAAGATTGCAAAGAGATTCTAGACTGTTTGTCATGGGCTCAGGACTATTTTTTATTATACGTTATGGCAAATTTGCTTGGATATTTTTCCAGAAATCTTAAGTCTATAATTTGGTAGTAAAAAAGTTGGTTATCAAATCAATATTATTATATGGCTTTTAGTGTTGTAAGAATTCCCTTTTGGAAACCCATAAAAGCTCATTTTTTCTAACTATAAACTTTATCTGTCAGTTTTCTAGAAGGTCAGAGTACTAATGTTCGAGGTGATCGGCTCTGGGACAAGGAGGCAACAAAGGGGTAATAAAGTTTAAAAATGCCACATGGCACTTTCCTAAGGTTAGGATTTCTTTTCCACATCAAGTTAGTGCTTATTTGAAAATATGGTAAGTTACACATTGATAGGTGTATTCTTAGTGCCCCTTTAAATAGATGAAATAGTTGCCTCTAGTTTTTGCATCTATAGATTTCATATTTTTATTAGCATTTTTGGGTTTTCTGGAGATTACTTCTTAATTATCTATATACTTTTAGTGGTAGATTGTTTCCTTGCTAGATTTGTAAGTTAAGTTTTTTAGAATAGATGGTTTTAAAAATGAATTATGATAAAATGGCTGCTTTGGAAAACAATTCAAGGAACAGAGTTATTTCTTATCACTTGAAAATGAAACATGTTGTTTAGATTGCAAAAATTATTAGAGTTGGAGGTTCCATTTAAAAATATTTCTCTACTGAGTTGCCATTGGTTAATATTTATCGAGTATCCATCCCCATATTGCATGTAGATAAGTATAGGAAAAATCTGGGTAGTTATGATGAGAGGTCTTTTAAAATTGCAAGTCTCTATCTCTATTAGTTCAATATCCAATCTGTTCCTTTTTTTTTGTTAACATGTGTAACACATGTGGATGATTATGCAATAACATTTTCCAGCTTTCTTAATATAAGAAACTTCAGCAATTAAGTGTGAAACTAGAAGTTCTTTTCAATTTTACTCACCTTAATTAAATATTTCCCCTTATTTCAAGACCCATACCTAATTACATAAAGCACAAATTAATTCTGACATTTTACTTGAACTTTAAAACTTTGAGTTTGCACTATACTTCCTTGTGTTCCTATTCAATACTATAGCTACCAAAACAGTATTTTAGTTTCTAACATTCTCTGTCAAGGTACAGCTTAAAACTACTTATGTATAAATAAAGATCTTGATCTGTTTACAATTATTTAATAATTCAAGTATATTTTTAAATTAATTAAGAATTACTTTTATTTCATGCATTAGACAAGCAGTATTTGCAAAACCAAATTCTAGTGTTTGTGAGTCACTATAGAGCCATTAGTTTTAACCTTTGCTGATTAGTTTTTTAAATGTTTCTTTATAGCAATAGTAGTTAGAATAATTTGAAAACCACTTGCAGGCTCCTGGAGGGGAGGAAGCTTTCAATAATTGAGAACTAGTTTGTTATTTCAAACAATTTGGTCTCCTTCCCTGAAGTTAAGAAAAAAGTTATAGTTTATTTTAATTGAAGTTGAAGCATATTCAGTGAAGATAACTTGAAGAGTAAAATGAAATACAAAGAGGAAAACAAAATCACTCATCATTCTACTGCAAATGATTATTTATGTCTAACTGTGTGCATATGCTATTTCTCTCGTATTTACAAATTCATTTCATCATATATTTTTATGTATTCATTTCACGCAATCATGTAAGAGTAGCATAAACATTTTCCCTTGCCAATAAATATTCAACATGATTTTTGATCACTAATAATTTAATCATAAGAGATCCCTTTTGGTTGGATATGTTGATGGCAAACTTCAATAAAGATTCTTAATAACTTCTAGGGTTAATCTTTGGAAGTGGTATTGCTGAATCAAAAGATATATGTAGTTTTCAAAATTTTGTATTATGATTAAATGCAATAGAACATTTTAATACTTTAAAGCAAAGCTAACTATATGCATTAGTGGTATAGGTAGCAACTTTTAGTCTGCATTTTCAAGACTTGAGAAAGGTCCTTTTAATTCACAATCTATTCTTTGCATCTACTTTGCAGATGGTTGAAATTTGGCCATCACCTGTTGCCTTCTTGTAACATACAAGTACTCCTGGGAGAGGTAACACATTGTACTCTGGAAGGCATTTACTTTGAAAAATGTGAAGTTATTTATCTGATATTTTAAATTTAACCCTTGCAAGTAAAGTTTGGAAACAAGGTAGGTACATTTAGCAAGAAGAATTAGTAGAGGATAATAGAGTACTTCAATTCTATTAAGATGAATTGAGCAACTATTATGGGAAATATAGGATATTATTATATGTACTTAATTTTATTAGTTTAAATCATAAATTCTGTCTAAAATGATTCAGGCTGTTTGTTAACTGTGAATGCTAATTAATCCAGTAGAGAGACTTATGGTCCCAGATATGGTGCATATATATGCTGAATAGAGATGCAAGGGGGAATTAATTAACTCCTAAGCAACTTTACTCTATTTGAACACACTGTTCGCAAAGTGTGAAATTACTTTTTTAAGAGATGATGAGCATGCAGAGTGCAGCTTTGGGTAGTTTGCAGTGTTGTAGGGTCTCTGCTTCATTAGACAAAATATTTATATCATTGGAATGTCTCCTTGAAAAACCAGTTGATAAAGAGATAATAGTGACAGACAAGGCCACTAAACAGATAAAAGTCATAATGTTTGTTGCAATCAGGAAACTTTGAGCTATTGCTACTTTTACTCAGTGAAAATCCATGTCAGATGATGGGGCAAGGGAAAGCCTGTGCTTCCTCTGCAGAAACTTTGGAGAATAGTAGACCTTCTAGAAATTATACACAGTTGTTTGTGTGTACCTTTTCTTTATTCAACAGTTTCAGCCCTAGACATCTTCAAGATTTAAAAATCTCAGTCTATTATTAACAGACTGACTCTTTCTCTTATAATAGTGGGTAGCTAATAATATGCCTCTTGTGATATTTAAAAATAGTGATACAGCTCTCATTACCACATCTATTAGTCCCAGATTTACTCAGCCCTGGTCTAAACTGGTTTCTGAGCTTTCTTAAATTTAGCACTTAAGATCTTTAGACTCTATCCGGTTTTTCTGGTGTTGCCTTCGTAAACTATCAGCACATGTCTTAGACTATTGGCAAATCATAAGATTATTGAAAACTATATGGCGACTGGAAAAAGAGCTGCTACAATAAATAAATAGAAGACAATATACTTTTAACTAATTCTACTTCTAATAAATTTCTATATTCATGTAGAACTTTGGAGATGAGAGAAGTATCACTAAATATTTTCATTGATACAGAGTTAAAACATGGTTTATTGATTCGGATGTTGAAGGACAGGTTCTAATACTGGCATCACCTCATACTTCCTAACACCATTTAAAAAATCTGTTACTATAGGGTGATTTTCATTGATACAAAATGAATATTGAAAACATTAAATATGTTTAAGGTTGGTACATTTAAGGATACCTATTTCTAGCCCATTAGTCCTCTATGGAAACTTCACTTTCTTTTTCTAAGTGTTTACTTGATATTCTTTTGCCTCCTGAGCTGCTAGGATTTTGCTTTTTTTTTTTTTTTTTTTAGTTACTTTCCCTACTGATACATCAGATTGAGTTGTGAGATCATGTCCTTTTCATTTCTCATTGGAAGTGAGTAAATCCAGAACTTTATACTCGGTGGCATTTATTTCAACTCATCAAGGGAATGCCACCCATGTTTGCTTGGGTTGCTGTACTTCAAATAGGACGTTGAGAATGTTTGTGTGTTAGAGTAACACTGCTATTTATGTTTCAAAATTAGCTGAAAATGTGATATGTGCCTCCCACTTGGAGAGAAAAACTTCTCCACAACTTTTTATTTAGTTAATATGGATTAAGTTCTTAAAAGATGTTTGAGTGAGACTCACTAGCGCCAGTATAGTTAAGAATCTGTTAGTCATTTTAAATTCATTTGGTGTGTATATTTATAATTACCCTTCACAAACTGAGTCTGAATTAAATTTTGACATAGAAGGCAATGTAGGGTAGCAAGATAATGCTTCTGTCCAATAAACAAATGCCAGTGTTAATGATTACGGTACTTGATTCCTTGGGCCGAATGTTCTTGTAGAGTTTAGCCAGGTTGAGGAAGATGATTTCCCATGGCATGGAATGTAGTTTCTAAACCCCTCATAAGGGCTTTTGGCAGAACTTTTTTTCCTTAGACTGAGTTGTGGCATTTTGAATAGAGTTAGAAGCCACCTGTTGTATTTATTGGTGATAGAATCTGTGTATCAAGTTCTATCTATGAGAAAAAATAGTAGTTAGTGACAGTAAGAAGTGATTATTTGTAGTGTATAATAATAAAGGTTTTAGATGAATTAGGAAGCAGTTGTCAAAGCCATTGTTAAAGGGTTTTATGATTCATTGACTCAACACATCTACTGAACACTTTCTGTTTGATGAGTGCTGAGGATACAGTGGTAAGCAAGCGGACCTTGGCAGTGTCCCTGTGGAACTTAATATCCAGTGGGGGATATAGACATTAAAAATAATCACTGATAAAAATATACCCTGCATGTGATGGTAATCACAAAGAAGTGCTACAGATTGTTTTGTTAAGAGGATCTGGACTTCGTTTGATGGTGACAGTAGTAAATTATGAGCTAGACTGAACATAGCTATGTGGCCGACCTCTTTACCTCCTGCTCTAAACCTTTCTTGACATATGAATCTTGGATATTATTTTTTTACCCCAATTCTAGTCCTTAACACCTATTGTTCTATAAAAAAAGTGTCCAGAGCTGGGGAGTGAAGGACAAGGGTTGTGGCTTCAGAGGAGTGATGATTATGTGGGACGCTGGGAGGGATCACAAGACATTAGAACAAAAATTTGAGTATTTTACTATCTTAACTATATGATATTCAGTTTTATGTGACTTACACCACTGTTGTCTTGGATTTACAAACTATTAGGAGGCATTATTAAATATTACATGTGATTAATATATTTATTATTTTATAGTGACATTTATATTCTACTTGCATGTAAAACATATATCACAACTTACATTGTTTATGTATGAATAATTACAAAACATTTATATTTAATCCTAAAACTCCAAAGACTAGAAAATGGAGGCATCTTTTATAATACTCATGTCGTATCATGTGCTTGCCGTGAAGTATAATGGGATGAGTCCTTGTGCTGTCACTTACTCTGTGTTGCTGATATTCTTTATCTTCTTCTGTAAAAGAAAAGTGGTTGAGCAATGTTGTCAGTATTTCTTCCACCTATGATCCTGTGACACACCTTGACTTCTCTCCTTGGGCACTCATATCTGAATGGGTCAGGTAGCGCAATTTTCTCCCACTGAGTTGGTTTACAGCCCATTTCAAGAAGGTGCAAGGCTTGGAGAAATGCCATGTTGAGAAAGCAAATACATTATTCATCTTGTCAAACTTTTAAAAAACGAATAATTGTTGGCAGAAAGTATTTAAAAATGCCTTTTTTCTTCCCCATTAAATAAAAGCCTAATTAGTAAATGTGGAATGGGCTCTCCAGATTGATGGTGAGGGAATTGGCTTCTCATCTTACTTCCACTTCTCGACTAAACTAGGGTAATAGATCAAACGGCTTAAAAAACTGCAGGTGATTTTCCAAATTCATGGATCTCACAGATCTTCTCTTAGGCCACGAAACTTACTTTGGCCTAGAATTCAATTGCTTATGCTATTTCTCCCATTTCTTTAGTTATTATTACTTGTTTCGCATCAGTAGGTTAAAATAAACACATATCTACATGAAAAAGATATTTATTTTCCCTATATATTCTGATTTCTGTGAACAATAAAAAAATATTAAATATTTGAGAGAGAACATAATAAAATTTGTTCAGATATACCTGCTGCTTGTTTTAGTTTAGACTTCAGGAATAGTGGAAAATGATTAGCAGCAAGCACAGTGCTGCCTGACACTTGTTTGCTCAGAACCTGTGCTAGGTGAAAGCCATGTTACTTTAAAGGCAGAAGAAAGCAACTTCCTGTGGCCCCCTGATTTTCAGTTCAGCTCCACAAAAACCTAGTGACATCCACCATGTGCCAAATCCTGAGATAACCCTCAGGAAAATAATGGCCATAATCCCCATTTTCATAGCTCCAGAGAGAAGCAGGACATGGGAATAAAGTAAAACAAGTATTATAAAGATACTGTACAGAGCAGAAAGGAAGTCATGTTTAAGAGAAGTTCAGGGAAAGACTTCATAGAAATGGTGATTCATGAGCAGATATTTAAACAGAAGTTCATCAGGTGAATGAAGAGAAAGTTGATGGAAGAGATATAAAGGTGTGAAGTCACAGGAGTCTAAAACAGCTATGTGAGTGGGGGTTCTTGGTATTGCCACAGTGTAGAAGGGAAGAGGGATTGAAGTGGAACAAGGCCACATGTGGCTGTAGTGAAGAGAAAGGAAGGGGCCCAGAGGTGAGTCTTAACTGCCACATGTAGGGCCTTGGATTTTATTCTTAGGTGATTGAAGGTTTTTGAGCACGTCCCTTCATGACCAGATTTCCATTTTGGAAAGATTTTTTGTGATTATTTTGTGGAGAATGGTGTGGTGGGTGCAAGCTTGTATGGTAGCATGGAGACCCAGTTAAAAGGGTAATGCGGTAGTTTACATGAGTGATGGGATGATTTCCTGGTGTACAACTTTCTATTGACTCATAAATATGCTACCACATTAAAAAAATGTCAGCAAATTAAAAAATATTTTTAGTATTCAGTAGAAAATAATTTGTTGCTACTCTTATAGTTTGAAGTTATTCATGAAATTAATAGCAGTGAAAATTGAAAGTGGGTTGATATTTTATTTGTCAATGAAATTAAACCACTAAACTTATCAGACACACAAAACATCTTATAATTTTGCTACATAATGTGGAGTATAACTTCACAAAAATGTAAATTAAGGAATTTTTAATCTATACACTTCTAGTTGTGAAAATTATGCATATTTCAAAATAAGTGAATGATGTCATAGTGCCTGGTACATGGTAAGTACTTGGTAACTATTAGTATTTGTTGAATTTGCATTTGATACTTGAGTGTTATAACCAAGACTTTGTATGAATTCAAGTCCTAGAATAAGTGACTGATATTATTAAGCAGAATGTTAAATTCCAAACCAAGAAAGAATGAAAATATTTGTCAAGGAAAATTAAACAGTGACATATACATATAAGAGTGTAGCTTTGCAGAGAACATGTACTTAAAAAATCATTGCAACTAATATAATTGGAAAAGCACATTTGAAAATAGCTTTGAATTGTCTCACAGACAGCATGGCACCTAAGTTTTCTTATGAAATCTTGGTTTTGATGCAGGAATCCTCAGCTCTCAGTCACCACAACAGGAAACAAAAGTCACAATTGAAGAAATTAGAACATCTATAGCATTGTGAGGTGTATAAAATATAGACCAGTACATTTTTTTCAATTTGAACCTAAGATTTTTAAAAAGTGTTGCTATTTAAGTATATATGGTAGTATACAAGTTATCATAAATGTTAGGTTGTATGTCCCATAACCACATAATGGAATAATGATCAGTTTTCATCAGGTGTTACCTGCAGTTCAAACTAATCCTCAGGAAACAGATTCATTCCTTACTTACTATGAGCCACACTTTCTTTAATTTTAGGTAGAATATTGTCAGTGCATAGAGTTTTAGGATCTCCCTTTGATACCAGATTATATTTCAGTCTTTAGAGATTATCTTGAGGTTTCAGGGGTTAGGATGAATTTGCTATGCCTGATTTTTTATAGAAGAATTTTTAAAAAATAGC
The DNA here is from genome assembly GCF_020740605.2 of Lemur catta. NCBI lineage: Eukaryota > Metazoa > Chordata > Mammalia > Primates > Lemuridae > Lemur > Lemur catta. Next base: position 77,116,695 of record NC_059135.1, read on the forward strand.
TTTTGGTAGAATCTATTTCTTTTTGTCTCTTTTTTTTTTATCATATGATAGTTGACTGTAGTGCATTACTTTGAGGAAATTTTTTGGCAAAATGTATTTTTCTTCATACTCACCTTCATTAGGTTCTGGTAGGGGAATCACTGGTGACAAGTTTCAAAGCAGAGACCTTTTCATGCTTATTTTTTACTATTTAATGAGATTTCAGGTATATTTTAACAACTGGGGTTTCCATGATGAATCATTAAAATAAGTGAGTGGGCTGGAAGGTAATACTAACTTTTCTCAGTACTGCCCTATTTTACTCTGCTGGGTTATTGGTTGCTTTTTAAATAGAACCTGGGTGTGTTAGTGGGTGGAGGTGCTGAAGGGAATGGGGAGAAAGGGTCAGTAAGAAAATAACCAGGTAAACTTCTGGTGACCTATTGAGAACTTCTCAAAATTTTACTTTCTCCAACTTAAGCCATTTACTGTTGAAGCTTACTGTTTTTTGCTTTAACAAGCTTAAGTTTGCAAACGTTGTATTTTGGTAATTAGAAAATATATTTTCAACAATCGATTGAAGTTTTAAGGCATCAAGCCATGTGTGGATTAGCCTGTGGAATCAATTTCTCATGTGTGTGGGATTAAACCCGTTAAAAGCATCATCACTGAAACTGTACCTTCCTACAACTAATAACAGTAAGGTGTCTGTGGAATATATTAATACAACAATTCCTCTGATTTAAAATTATTACTGGGTGTTTGGCTGGAAAATTATTTGAATATTGCAGGTACCTGAGTTGACATCATATATGGAGGGGTAATCATGGATTTCCAGTGTGACTAAGTTTATTTTTTTTTAAAATTGACATGGTATATTTAAACTTAGCACATCTTTTTCAGTAAATCAATGACATATTACAAGGTTTTTATATCTTTACTATTAAGAAAAATTTCAACTACCACACAGCAGATGTAACTGCTAGAGGAGGTAGACAAAAATGTAGTTCACCTTGAAAACGATCATGGCTCAGGGAATAAAGAAATTGGGTCAAGCCTAAAATAAATGCAGGTACAATGGCAATAACTTTTAATAAAAATTTAAAAATATTCACAGCATTGGTTTCAGGCTACTTTTGTTCTCTTTGATTTCATTAATGCATTATTAGTTTTTAATTGAGATGACGCTAATGGCATTTTCTCATTTTGGTCAAAATGTTTGTATGAAATACTATTGTGATTTTTCACTTTGTAGCCTCTTTCAATTACAAATATAAATTTTTGGAAAGGCAGATAATTCTTAAATAGATCATTTTGAACTCTGGTGATCTTAAATAGAATTTGAAGTGGTATAAAATTTCTATGTCACAGCTATCACTTTGACTCATTTTATATTGCCAAATGTAATGTTTAACATTTAACCATGTACCATTAAATCATAGTATTGATAATGAGTTAAACTTTCATAAAGCTTTAATACCATAGTAGATTCTCATTTATCTGGTGTCACTGGGGAATGAAAGGTGCTGAAGAAGTGAGTTTTTCTTTAACTGAAGCTTACTTGTTTAATCAGAAAAACTTAAAATTGGTAAAGATTGATCTGAAATATTTTATATGCTCTTTTAAGGAGCAAGAACGAAATGGCCCTTTACTCTTTTTCTTTTCTTTCTTTTTAAGAGACAAGGTCTCGCTCTGTTATCCAGGCTGGAGTGGAATGGCACAGGCATAGCTCACTGCAGCCGGGAACTCCTGGGCTCAAGTGATTCACCTGCCTCAGCCTCCCGAGTAGCTGGGACTACAGGCATGTGCCACCACACCCAGGTAATTTTTAAAAAAATTTTTGTAGAGACAAGGTCTTGCTGTGTTGCCCAGGTTGGTCTCAAACCCCTGGCTTCAAGTGATCCTCTCATCTCAGCCTCCCAAAGTGTTGGGATTAAAGGTATGAGCCACTGTGCCCGGCCTGCTCTTAATGTCATATAGTAAGTATCATTTTAAGTGTCATTCAGAAAGGACATGGGCTTTCTCTTTGGTATTATTCCCCAATATAAGTTTTTTAGTTGTTTCTTCCTTTAAAAATGCCATACCCCTAATTCTGATATACTTACTCAGTTTAAATGTTTGAGGATTTAGGTTCTCTGGTGGTACTTATGATGATGCTTTAACAGATTCATAAACTCAGGCACCTATATAGGACATTTGGCTCTTTGCCATCTTTTGGTAGACACCTGACCACAGCCTTCTGCCCTAAGGAGACCCTGTCCTAGTGTTGGAATTAGCAAATGTTGAGGCCCTGTTATTGCTGCTTCTAAGCACTCATTCCTTACTAACCATTGCTAGTGGTGCAAAAATGCCGGGGGGCTGAGGCAGGAGGATCACTTGAGCCCAAGAGTTTGAGGTTGCTGTGAGTTAGGCTGATGCCACAGCACTCTAGCCTGAGCAACAGAGTAAGACTCTGTCTCAAAAAAAAAAAAAAGGCCTATATTCACTCTCTGTGCTTGTGAGCATCTGACCAGGGTGAGCATCTGCAGTTTTCTCTGACTATTGCTAAAATGGGCAAATAGTGTACTCCCTTTATATTTTAGCAAATTCCATCATAACAGCAAAGTGGGTTTTTTTTTTCAACCTCATGCTTATTTGTTTCAAGCAGTGTTTTCTAAAACAAAACTCAAGCACAGAGAGAGTATTTGAACCATTCTTTAATGTGTTGTAATGACATTTGGTTTGAATCTTATATTTAAAAATCCCTCCTTTTGCTTACATCTAATGGGAATCATCTTTCTTCCAGGTCGTGCTTCAAGAAGACTACAGGGAAGATTACATTTTCTTCTTGCCATAAAAGTTGCAATAGAAGTAAGTGGGGAACTGCCAGGATATGTCTGTCTCCACAAAACAAGCAGAACAAATTTCCATGAATCAAAGCCACTAAGTATAGTTTTCAGAGATGGTAGGACATAGTTACTCTCCGTAGAAAAATACCCAAAATGCAGACACACCCATTGGCCACCAGAAAAATGCTCAAGTAAACGCTAATTCAAACCTGTACATTTCATTCTTCTTACAGAGCTATTAAAGGGGTGGAAATCTACTATAGCTATAATCTTTTTTTCCCCTTTTCTATTTTTCAACCTCCCACGTGCTTGGTAGTTCAGTTCTGCTTGCTGAGTGTCTGGAATCTATAGCAGCACCTACATACACTGCCTCCACAGTGGCTGATGGTTTACAGATAACTCATGATTCAGACCCATAAGAAACATCTGTAAAATATATGACATGATACATACTTTAGGTTAATCATGCAAAAGGGCAGAGTAATGAAGAATCAGAAAGCAATTTTTTTTCTAATATTGATGTTGCTTTCTTTGAGGTTTGATGAGTGAAATATTCTTTAGAGTGGTTTATGTCACATTTCATTACTTGAGGAAATATCTCACATCATTTTTATAAGAGCCCTTTTGTTGGTTTATTTTTTTGGAGATAGAGTCTCACTCTGTTGTCCAGACTAGAGTACAGTGGCTTTATCATAACTTACTGCAACCTCAAACTCCAGGGTTCAAGCGATCCTCCTGCCTCAGCCTCCCAAATAGCTGGGACTAGAGGTCCTGACCACTACGCCTGCTAATTGTTCTATTTTATGTAGGGACAGGGTCTTGATATCGTGCCCAGACTGCTCTCAAACTCCTGGCCTAAAGCAATCCTCCTGCCTCAGCTTCCCAAAGTGCTAGGATTATAGACATGAGCCATCGCATGCAGCCTACAAGAACCTTTTAGAGACCTTTTAAGTATATACAGGGCATATACACTTTAGCGTGAGTAGGTCAGAGGAAATAAAGCAAGATAGTAGATATCTATCTCTGATGTGATCTAGTAAGCAAGTTAATGTTAAAACTGCTTGTATTCTTTCTTGAAACTTTTGATATAATTTTCAAAATGGCCTTTTATTGTTCTCTCAATTACTTTCTAGAAGTTTCAATCGTTTGAAGTATTCATGGCTATCACTTTGTTGAATTTGGAGAGTGTTTGTTAACTCACTGAACACTGCATTTGAGAACAGAAGTCTCCAGCAGGCCTTAAAAGATTGAGCTCAGTCTCTGAGTTTACCTTTTACCCAGAAAAGCTACTGGGCTCTCAAATTCATATTTAAAATGCAAGCTGCTGATGAGGAACGGGTAACACCTACTGTATTTCACATGCATGTGTATATCCTGTATGTCCATCCACCTTTCCCACCTATCCCTGGTGGATAGGGGGCCATGATTGAAAATTACTGGATTTAAAATGCTGGAAGGTTTGAAGATATTCTTTCTCCTTAAATAGATTCATTTATACCAATAATAAGAGGGGCTTATTACTGTTTATAAGCTTCTGTGCTTCACATGCATTATCTAATTTTATCTTTACAACACAGTTCTGAGGTTAGTAATGTCTCCATTTTGGAGAAGATGAGACTGAATTGTACAAAGTTAGATAACTTGACCCAAGTTATACAGCTAGGAAGTGACAGAGCTGAGGTATGAACTTATATCTCCTTGATCCTAGGATTCATGCCTTTTCCACTTGAGGAACATGGCTTTTTGCATATAAGTGAAATATATTTCTCATCTCACAAATTCTCCTTCTCATTGGAAGATTTGGACATCAAGAAATAAGCTTTTTTTTTTTTTTTTTGCTTTGATATACAATTTAAGTAGGCATTGCTTTCAACATGGTTATTAGTTTTATTAGTGAAGAGTATCATTGAGTCATTGAGACTAATACTTTTGTGGAACAACATTATTAAGAAAATCAATATGCTGTTTAATGAGTGGTGTTAAGTAAGAAAGGAAAATTCACACATCTGGAATATTTTTTAAATAATAAAGCATTTACGCACAGAATGATGTTTCTCTCTTATGTCTTACAGGAAATAGCATATAAATTGAAATGTATATGAAATTTTTTATATTCATACATGTATTTTTATTTCACTGAGCACATTAAAAAAATCGTATTATTAAAATGAAAAATTCCTTGATGGCCAATTCTTGATGATGAAATTTTACCATGTCTTAATAACCCCATTATTCCTACATTATCCCTCTTAATGGATTGCTTGTTTAAAGAAAGGTTGTAAAGACCTTGCTTTACCCTACTTTCTTGGTGCTCCTTTGGGGGTGGGATATTGACAAATGTGGGGAAGTGATAAAGGTATGTGCACTGTCTCAACAGATTGTATCCTGAAGTTTTTAACACTAGAAAATTGAGATTTGGCAATGAATGTACCTTATTTTAAATATATATTCATAGAGGGAGTTTTAGCTGATGAATTTAAAGATGGATTAATATGAGTTACAGAATCAGAGAATTTCTGAATGGGAAAGGGCCTTACAATTCAAGGGCTCTTGAAGTGAAAGTCTTCATTAGAAGATGAGTTCAGTGACTGCCCAAGACTAAGGCTCTAGATCAAGCAGGTTCTGAGTTTACTGAGTTAAGCTCACAGCTGAACAAACCAGGAAGTGAGTGATCACAGCAAGAGAGGGCTTGAAGCTTCCTGATGTAAGAGAAAAAACTAAGAGTCATCATGGAGATAATCTTAGGGTGTGAGGAAAACCAGAAAAATAAAGACACCTTTATTTCTCCTTAGCACAAATGATATAATAATATTGATTACAAAACTATAAACTTTAAGTGTTATATACTTTTTTAAAAAGTGAGATAAGCCTATTTTAAAAAGTAAAACATGACTTTATATGATATGTATTTTCTTTCTGAGCATACAATTTAAACTGTTTTTTCTTTTTTTTTTTTTTTTTTGGTGAGACAGGGTCTCTTACTCTTGCCCAGGCTAGAGTGCAGTGGTGTCATCGTAGCTCATTGCAGCCTCAAACTCCCGGTCTCCAGCAATCCTCTTGTCTCAGCCTCCCAAGTAACTGTGCCTATAGGCACATGCTGCCACGCCCAGCTAATTTTTTAAAAATTTTTTGTTGAGAAGAGGTCTCACTGTTGTCCGGGCTAGTCTCAAACTCCTGGCTTCAAGCGATCCTCCTGCCTGGTGCTAGCTAGTATTATAGGTGTGAGCCACTGTACCTGGCCTAAACTTATTTTTATTAAAAAATTTTATATATGTATAAATTGGAAAAAATATAAAGTTTTTTGGTTGTTATCTAGAATCTGAAGGTTTTGACGAGCCAATGAGTATTCTCATCATTGAAGCATTCTATGGAGGCTCCCATAAACAGCTGGTGGATCTGCTCCAAGAAGAGTTAGAAGACTGTGTCCTTTATACCCTTCCTGCAAAGAAATGGCATTGGCGAGCACGGACATCGGCTTTATACTTCTCTCAGAACATTCCCATCAGTGAGCATTACAGGTAATTAAAGCTCTGGATGCATTTCAGTTTGCCTTTAATGTACTTGTTATCTGGATGTTGCTTCTCTGTGAGCCTCTTTGAGAATTTCTCCAACTGCGGAATTGGTTATTGTGACTATGGTAGATATTCCTTTAGAGACAGAGAACAGCAGAGTATACTCACACTCTAAGGACACCTGGTCAGTAGAAAAGTGGCTTCATTTAGAACCTGTATGTCTTTTCTCATTTGTCTTGTGATTTTTATTATGTGCAAGTGTGTGGATGTGGGTAACAATTTTCAGCCTGAGATGGGAGTTGGGCACATTGTTGTTGGTTTTTTTTTTTGGGGGGGGGGTTTCATAACCTCCAATGCCTTTTTTATTGAGTATACTGTTTTGGTTTAGTTTATTGTGTCTGCTCTATATCAGTTGTCAGGTTAAAAAGGTGATACGCCCAAGGCTTTAAAGTCTATTGAGGTGGAGATAAACATGCAAATGCAATGAGAGTATGAAAGATGGAAAAGTTGATCTGAACTGCGACAAACTGGAGGTGGCATTATAGAGTTGGTAATCTTTGACTTATTCTTGAAGGATAAGTAGATTTGGGGGGCACAAAACTCAATTCTGAGTTCTGATTTGCTAGGAAGTGAGAAAGAGGGAGACCTATGAGAGACACGCTGAAAAGATGGAGGAGAAATACTGATTACATTTTTTAGGGAGGGAACAGGTAGAATGGAATCCCCTTGAATATCTCTTCCTTCTTATTCTTGTATTCCCATGTGTTCTACCGATTGTTAAATAGTGGAAGATTACCTATCGTGGTTTGCATGTCTGATGTTCTTGCCATTCTGGGCCCCTGTGTGTGTTGGACTGTGTTGGTTTAGGCAGGAGTGAGGAGTGTCAAGCTAATAGTGAATGGAGTTAGAGCAGACAGGTTCCTAGGGGAAGGCCAAGTTGCAAGCTGAGGTGTGTCCACTTTGACTCCAGCGGCTGTACTCATCTTCTGCTTCTAAAGTAGACCAACTGCAAGAAAGACAGCAGCTTGTGATTTAAATGTATGTTGCTGTTCTTAGTAGTAATTTGGGGGATTCAGAGAACAACTCATTTTGTGTATGAAAACTATACATCACCTCTGAGAATTCAGATTGTCAGATAGAATAGCAGGGTATACTCAAGTCACATTACTTGGGATTTTTAAAGGGTAAAATGCTATTTTAATGCATATTGAGAATTTTTTATTTTTTGAATCTAAAGTATATTCTTCATTACATAATTTAATGTTTTACATTCTGACATCACTATGTGAATATTGTTGATTCACTAATAATATGAGAAATTCGAATATAAAACTTGTAAAGGCAATGATAAGACTACTGCCGTGTTAAAATCTGACAGTTTATAGTTGCTTTCACATCTCATTTAATTGTGTTTTTGCAGCACCAATTGTATTATATTACTTAAGGTCAAGTAATCCAGTTGACTTTATGGCACATTTTCATTTAACAGTATCATTCAATATAATAAATTTCTACAGTTATTTGAACATTAACATGAGCCATTTCTATTATCTATTGTTTGGTTTCATTTTGATTATATGGTTTTTCAGAATTACATTATTCTATCATAGATATATTAATACGTATTTGGATAGCATGCGAACACGTCTGTGCGTATGGCTTCCCGCTCCCTTTGAAGCCCGAAGCATTTGAGGATAGGTGTCACTGTTCTCTTTGAAGCAGTCTTATTTGAGAGGCGAATTTCTGAAAGATTGTGATGTAAAGTTTTGCTCTCTGATACCCATAACCTCCAGTGCCTAACAGTGGTATCTGTCATCTTTCAGTCAGCCATTTAATATCTGCAGTTCACTGTATTAATCTAATACAACTTCGCCCAGAGACACACAACCAGTTTCATTTACAGTTATATTTGACCAAGAATAACTTATCTGCTACTAAATTTATATATGTATATATAACTTTTTTGAGTATTTTTTGAAAAATAGCAACTTGAAAACTTAGGTCCTAAGTTAAAAAATGTGCTCATTCAACTCTAGATTGAATTGCAAGAATAACCTTTTGTTATACCAAGTAAATCTGATCTCTGTGGAGGAAACTTTTAAAGATATGAAAAGTTTTTTCTTTCCAGTTACTTATTCTGTTTGTATATTTGACAAATGAAATCATCAAAATTTGTACAGGTAAAACGATTAAGCAGCAATATTACCTACTATGCAAAATGCACTGAACAAGTAGGAATGTGTCTGATGAGAAAGACCTTGGAAGTAGGTACATATGCTGCTTTTCTCAGCATATGCACTTGTTATTGTTTTCAGCTTATTATCTGAAAAATATTTTATTATTATTTTTTTTTAATTTCAGCTTATTATGGGGGTACAGAAGTTCAGGTTACATACGTTGCTCATGTACCTCCCATCCCCCCGAGTCAGAGCTTCAAGTGTGTCCATTCCCCAGACAGTGGGCATCGCACTCATCATGTAGTCATACCCCTGTCCCCCCCCATCTCCTCCCCCCACCCCCCATCGCCTCCCCCTACCCCCCATCTCCCCAAGTCAGCACCTTCAAGCGTGACCATTCCCCAGACGGTGCGCAACGCACTCATCATGTAGGCATACACCCATCCCCTCCCCCCACCGCCCACCTCAGGCTGATATCCAATTGGTGTCATTCCCAAATGTGCATTTAGGTGATGATAGAATAAATTCTTCAGTCTAATTAATCAGTTTGAGTCTTTTTTTTTTTTTTTTTTTTTTTTTTGAGACAGACTTGCTCTGTCACCCAGGTAGAGTGCAGTGGTGTCATCATAGCTCACTGCAACCTCAAACTCCTGGGCTCAAATGATCCTCCTGCCTCAGCCTCCCAAGGAGCTGGGACTACAGGCATATGCCACGTTGCCCAGCTAATTTTACTATTTTTAGTAGAGATGGGGTCTCGCTCTTGCTCAGGCTGGTCTCGAATTCCTGAGCTCAACCAATCTCCCCACCTTGGCCTCCCGGAGTGTTAGGATTACAGGCATGAGCCACTGCTCCTAGCCTCAGTTTGAGTCTTCTTTGTCTTGACAACTAAAAGAATACATCATGATTCCCATTAGAGCTGTTCAGTTTTATTTTGGATTACAAAAGCTCAACAAGTTATTTTTCTCAAAAGTAGTAGATAACAATGATAATGCTTAGGTTATATTAAAGGTTTGCCTTCTGGAAACTTCACTAGATTCAGAAAAAAAGTTTCTGTATATGGGGCCTGAGGGAGGGCCTTAAATTTTGTGTTCTGAAACGTATGAGTCATTTGTCTCGGGATGAAGCATTTCTACTTTTTTATAATGTACCTTAGACTAGGCATCAAGGATATTTCCTTCATTTTTCTTTCTGCAATATCTTTACTGAACTGAAAGGATCACTGTTATTTAAAATCATTTTTTCACCCTCAGATGCTTACAATTACCTTTTCTGTTTCATCTGAGGTATTGTGGCAGATACTGATCATTGCCCACTTAACAGCCCTTCTTCCTTGTTAACAGAATCAGTTTTCTTTGGGACGGCTAAGTGCCCAGCCCCTGGGAATGAAGCTACATTGACTTAAGTCAGTCATGATGATCCCATTCTCCTTTGCCAAATTCCCCAACTTTCCTTGCAGCTAGGGTTGGTCAGTCCCCACATTGTGGCACACTAGAGTTAAGTGGATGGTTTCTGCAGGTTCTTCCAGCAAAATGGTTTGGGTTTTTATTTTACTTATAAAAGTAGAAAGACACCTCCCCTTTCCTGCATTTGACTGTAGTTGTGGTTGTGATATCTGATATCACAGATATCTTTGACATCTGTAACCATGAGGTACAAGTATGAGGACAAAACACCTGGATTGCCATAAACAGAAGGGTGCAAAGAGCCTGGATTAGACTTCTGTTTTGCACAATGTAGCTACCAAGACACCGGAAAACCCCTTTATTTATAAAACATCTAGAAATGCTTCGTAAAATATAACTAATTTCTTTTTAAGCCTATAGTTGAGGAAAGTAAGAGAAAGATGTAGGGGCTCCAAAAATGAAGAAGGCACTAGAAATCAGAGTGGTAAGCTTACTTTGAAGCTGTGGTCGCCTTTTCATAAAGGGGATGGTTCAATAAATTGGTACACTCTTGAAATGAAATACTGTACAGCTCTAACTCGAAGGAGGAAGTTTTCTGTGTACTCTTATGGAAGGCTCTTCAAGACATGTTAAGTGACAAAAAGTAAGAAATAGGACAGTGTTATTATGTGCCATCTTTGGTATAAAGAAAGAGAGGTGTAAGTACGAAATAGTGGAAGCGTACACTGGAAATGAATAAAAACAGTTGCCTGGGGAAGAGTAGCAGAGGCTGTGAGTGCCCTGCCTGTATTCCTTGGACCTTCCCTTGTGCCCCGACCAGCTTCCTACTGCTGGTATCTGCAGCTCATCGCCTAAGGGAGTAGCTGCTCTGCCATGCGTGCAGCAGGCTGGGAGCAGTCCCCCACAAATGATATTTTATTTTATTCTTAAAAGTAAACTAGAAGAGATATTAAAAACATACAGATGAGATCATTCTGAAGTCTGTGCAGAAGAGAAATTATTCTGAAATATGTGCAGGAGAGAAGTCAACAAAGATTCCTAAAAACCCAGTATGTCAGGACCTTTAAAAATATAATTCTAAATAACTCACGGGTCAAAGAAGAATCATATGCATATTAAAAAATAGAACTGAATCATAAGGAAAATACTGTGTATCACAATGTAGGTTGCATCCAGAATGACAGACATACCCAGAGCATTTTTAATAAATCTACTTTTAGTATTTATTATTTTTTTGTTTGGGACATCCCCTTCCTCCAAAGGTTGTGGCCCAGGATAAGGCCCCTGTTAGTTGGATCTAGAGGTAGTAATGGGGAAGAAACAATAAGGAAAAGAATAGAAAATAATGAAATTGAAAGCAAATATATAATGGAGATGAACCAACTACAAGTAGTTATTTTGAAATAATAAAATAAATAAACCAGAGATATGACTGATTTTTTTTAAATGGCACAAATAATTTTTGGAACAAAAAATAGAGTATAACTGCAGAAATAGCACATAACAATAAAAATGGGAAATGTTCTGAATTCTTTTATATTAATACATTGGAAAAATTAGGCAGAATGAATCATTTCTTAGAAAAACATAACTTACAAAACCTCACTCAAAATGAAATTGAAAATCTAAATGGACCTGTAATCATTAGGTATTTTGATTTATTAGCTAACTACCCGCTAAAAGACAGACTCAGGGTCCTTGTGCAGGATTGTTTTGCTGCCACCTGTCTCTTTTCAAACTTGTGTTACATGAGAATGAGTGGATACTGTTTTAGATTTTCTGTTTCTTTTAGTGATACAAATTTTACCTGTTAGTAAGTGTTGATTATCATTATGATACCTTACCCACACCCCCAACCTTTTTTTTTAACGTACAGGGAATTGCAAGGAAAGCTAATAGTTGTTTAGAAAGTAAATTGAATGAAATTTCAATCAGGTCAAGTAATGCATAAAGTGAAATTAAATGATTGTTCATACTTCGGTTATGATTTGCCTTGTTCTTTAATGATACCATGAGTGAGGTCTTTCACTTAGCAGATTCTCTGTCATGGCAAGCATGATTTTTTTTCCCCCTTAAGTGAACTATTCCCTGTGAAATATTGAATGTAACTTTCTTTGGAAAAATGAACATTTTTAGATGATGTGAATTACCTAGGTATGTCTGTTGTTTGTAGCTAGCCCTCTTGAATACAAGTATGAATAAACTAGTGGGTATAGGTAAATTAATAAAGGTGGGGTGGTTTCTCAAACTATTCCCACTTGTAAATGAATAATTTAAACATTACTTTGCTTGGCAATTATATCTTGTTTTGAATTTTTGCCTCCTCTTAAAAGTATCTTTCTGAATAATTCAATACTGCTTTACTCTTAAAATACCCTTGTATTGAAATATACCTTTCTGAACAATTTATACTGTTTTAATCACAAAAACACTTTTTTATTAGTGTGCATGATAGTTGGGAGTATAAAAGTAAATGATGACTTAAGAATGTGTAGGTAGGTGAAATATTGTTAGGCTTACATAGGGCAGTCATTTTGTATCTCTATAGTAACCAGAACAAGATTTAAAGGGATTAAATAATACTAATAGCTAACATGGTGAACACTTACCATGTGGTAGGCATTCTGTAATCCTGGATGCTAGACATTATTATCGTGGTTTTACAGAGGAGAAAACCGAGGCTTCAAGAATCAAGTGACTTGCAATGGGTTACATGGCTAGTTAGTGGAGGATATGACATTTGAGTTCACGTCAGGCCACCTGCAAAGGCCAGATGCTGTTTGTTCTTTCTAAGCTCATCCTCTTAACCGCTATGCTGCCTTAACTCCAGCTGAAGCAAGATAAATCAATTAATTAAATTAAGCCTAAGTACCTCTTTTGATCAAAAAAAATTACTAGGTTTTTACTGTTAGAAGTGGGTGTGGTGCTTCTCCCTGTCTGGAGAAGTATTACAGTTCTTGAATCTTGTTGGATGCTGAAGGCTAGAAACCAGGCACATCTCTATGTCTGTGAATCTGTAATCTCTCATTTTCAGACTTTGAAATTACGTGTCATTTGAATTTTCCTCTTTTGAAGCTTTTCCTTAAAGACTAATAAGGACTACCTAGATGCTTTCTTTTCATAGGGTGGACTCATGAATACACAAATAACATTCTCTATTTGTGATGCGCCATACCTGCCACTCCCAAATTATCCTCAGCCTGGTATAATTTCTACTTGGTTTATGAACTTGGCTAGAGGCAGCATTCCATTGCTCAGCTCACTAGCATTATATCATTAGGTGTTACGTGCATGCTTCTTGGGGTTTGGAAGATGTTCTGACACTATATAAATAATTTTTTCATTAGGTACAATGTAGTATCCCATAATCTCACCAATATGTGACTGTTCCATCTATGAGAATTGGCCAAAATCTTCCCCAACACTTACTCAGCCAATCAGCTTCCCTCTCCTATACTGCCTCATTGTGGAATTTTCTTTTGGTTTGTTTTTGAACCATCTTACTATCCCGCCTAGCCAGCACACACAGTAGCCATCTAGATTTGTATGGCCCTTAGTGCTTCCTCTATAATATTTCATTTCAGTGAAGTCTCCTCTGATTGACAGCATTGTTCCAATTTAGCCATCTGGACTTTATGTTGAAGATGTAGCTGACCACAACACTACAGAAATAGGATAATTCTGCAAAGCAAATAACTAGCCATTCAGTCAGCCTCTCTCTCTGTCTCTCTTTGTCTCTGTCTGTCATATACACATATATATGCACACATGTGTGCACAGACAAACATGCATTCTTCATAGCAAAACTAAACCTGTTATCTTGGTCCCTAAAGGATGGTTTATAGGCTTCATCTTTTCCATTTTTTTTTTTTTGTATTCCTTTGTCAGTGCTCTCAAGAGTAAACTAGTCCAGTAGGAGGAAAAAAAAGTGTTCTTGTTATTGGAGTTCCTAGTTTATTCTCACTACGAGTTGCTAATTCAGAAGTTTCTGATTGGTTAGTGGCATGTACTGTGAAGCCACTGCTTCCAAAGAGTTAAGTACTACAGTGCAACTTCAAGTGTACGGTTTTAATACCCCTTCTAGTTTATTTTAAAAAATAATATAAAATATCACACGTAAGGTTCTATACAGCCCCCTGGGTAATGGTTCATATGGATACAAGACATTATTTCTAACAGACTCTGCACCGTAAAGACCTCTAGGGTAAATGTCTCGTATATTTACCCTTTGAAATTTGACAAGTATATTTTAAAAGACAAACTGAATGTTTATTACACTTTTACAGAGGGGAGAAAAATTGTTATTTTTAATGAATGGAATGGAAAAGGAAAAAAAAAAAAGGAAGAAACCCATCCCCAAATGGATGCAAAATATGCTACTGTATAAAAGAACTTTGTAGTATAAGGCACTTCATAATTTTGCTTTTATAAGTAACATGGTTGTTTTTGACATAACAATTGAATCTTTTTTTTTTTTTGAGACAGAGCCTCACTCTGTTGCTGGGGCTAGAGTGCCGTGGCATCAGCGTAGCTCACAGCAACCTCAAACTCCTGGGCTTAAGCGATCCTACTGCCTCAGCCTCCCGAGTAGCTGGGACTACAGGCATGCGCCACCATGCCCAGCTAATTTTTTCTATATATAGTTTTAGTTGGCCAGATAATTTATTTCTATTTTTAGTAGAGATGGGGTCTCACTCTTGCTCAGGCTGGTCTCAAACTCCTGACCTGGAGCAATCCTCCCGCCTCGACCTCCCAGAGTGCTAGGATTACAGGCGTGAGCCACCGCGCCCGGCCAACAATTGAATCTTTGAGTCTTATTTTAGTGCATTTTTAATCTGGTTTTTAGGTGTTGAGGCTGTCTTCATCATGGTTAGTCTCCAAGCATGGAAAAACACACATTTAGAAAATGAAAGGTATTTTAATTTTACTTCCATCTCCAATATTAATTTGTATTTATGTGAGAAATATTTTCTGCTTTTATTAAGGTCTTAGTCAATGAAAATATGTTTACTTTTGCCACTGGTACCTGATGCACAAGTATCAGTCTCTGATTGGCTATATTTGGGACCTCCAAAGCTATGATGCAAAGACTCTGTGGCCCTTTCCTTCCCTTACCCTTTCTTAAGGAAGCTTTCATGCTTTCATACTCCCTGGGGTCAGATTTGGCCTGTTACCCTTCTTTGGGCACACTGTCGTGTCCATTAGATGACTAATTCTTGTCCATCTTTCCCTTGTTTACACTCCTTTGTTGTTCAGGCCCTGGTGTGTATCACATGATGCATCTGCTCGTTTCCTGAGCTACCAGCCCACAAAGATAACTGCCAAGGGCAGGGCAGGAGCTGCGTCAGACCTACTGCTCCCAAAGGAGCATACATGTCCATTTCATCCTTTTATCATTCTAAAGAACGTAATTTTATATTTTAGTGAATTTTTCCCTATGAAGTCTCTCCTATATTTTTCTTTGTTCATCATCTCATATTGATAATAGAAATGTAACACTGCCCTTCTTTAGGAGAAACTGCGAGTGAATATATGTGGTTGAGAGAGCATGGGGAGGGTGTGATGATTTGATCAACCCCCCCTCTCCACCACCGCTAGTCAACTTTTGGTGCTTTTCTAAGCTTGTTTCTTTCCATTATTCTTTTCCTTCATCAGCATTTATTAAGAGCTTTCATATTAAGACCAGTGCCTGTGCTAGCACTGCTGATATAAAGCCAGACTTTACAAACGTGGACATACCGTGCTAGCACACAGTAATCACTTAGGGAACCTTTGTTGATTGAAAGAAAGCTTAGTGCCTGTATCCACTTGCTGATACTCGTAGCCATTATTCAGTAATCCCTGATGGAAAACCATCAGTGACATCCCATTGCATATGTAAAAATCCACAGTACACACAAGGATTTGCTCTGGTCCACTGGATCTGGGCCCTGCCCGCCTATACAACCTCATCTCTCGTCCCATCATCTCGTTAATGTGCTGCAGCAGCATTGGCCTTGTTTTCTCACCTTGAAATATGAAGCTCTTTTCCAGCCTCAGGTCCTGTTACTACTTGCTGGTCTCTTTGCTGACAGCACTTACTCAAGTCCCTACCCCACATGCCTTGTTCTTCATTGCTTTCTCTTTTCCATCCTTCAAGACTCTGCTAAAATTTCACTTTCTCAGAGAGGCTTTTCCTGAGCTCCCTATCTAAAATAAGACCTCTATTTCAACACCCTTTGTTTTTCTCCCTCTGTAATAACATTTTATATAACTTGTAATTATTTTGCTTGTTTGCTTGTTTTTATTCTAAGCTTCATGATGACAGAGGCCATGTCTGTTTTGTCTACCATTTTACCCCCAGTACCAAGTATGCTGCCTAGCATATAGTAGCTCCTTAGTAAATACAGTTGAAGAATGATTTGAGTTTGAAAATGCAGGCAAAATATGGTTGCCATTGGCTTTGCTAATTTGCTTATTTTTTTCTGCTGTGAGTACTACCTGTATCCTGTGTCTAGAGAAATCCATATAGAAACTACTTAGAGACATTTAAGGGTTTGTGTTACTCAGTTTTACTGCATTAAACTAAAGAATTCCATACACATTTATTCACTTATTTTTATGGGTTATATTAATCAGAGTATGAAAGCAGCCATCATCTATTATGTAAATTTTGATAAAAGAAAACATAATATTCTGGAATTTCCCTCATATAAAAGTGTTTCTAGAAAAAAAATGTTTCTTAGTTCAGGAAACTTTATAGAGTCTATAATATGCCTGTGAAATTGTGTAAAATTTCCTGTGATTGTATTTGAAGGCTTTTTAGTTTTGGCAGTGGCCATCCACGAACAGTGGTTTTTTAAAATTTGTGGTACAGAAACTATCAGAATAAAGGAGAGATTAGAATTTGGCACAAAGAGGTAGTTTACTTGGCCACTGCAATTATTTAAACTTTTTTTTACTATTAGTGCTTTTAGACTGATAGACATTCTTCCTTTTGGTCACAAACACCACTAGTTACCACTGTTTTATACCAACCTGCTTCTCATATTTATGTTACTTAGCTGGCCCATTTAGGCTCTTGTATTTGTAGCCTCTGGCTTAGAATCTGCCCAAAAATGAATCTTCAATAAAATAAAATATTTGTAATTGTATGTATATCTAAAGAGTTTACAGAAAGAATAATAATCACTTGTGTTTGAAAGAAACAACATAGTAGGGGAAACAGCCATCCTGGGTAATAATCCCAGCTCTGCCATTAATTAATTGTTTGGCCTGAAAAAAATCACTTTTTAACCTTAGAGTCTTATTTTTTTTTTTTATCTTTAACTTTTTTTTTAATCTTTATTATTTCATCTATCCCTGAGTTCTGTGATGTCATGAACAAAGAATTAAAATCAAAATCAAGATTTAAGGAATTCTAACATAAAGGACAGATTTGTCCTGTCTCTCATTCAACTTTGTTATCAGCCACTGCTTCATTTAACTGAGAGATTTTTTTTCCTAGTCTTTTTTGTTCATCTCCTTGAATTTTTAAAAAACAATTTTATATTTAACTTTTATTTTTAGAGTTAGAGACTTTCGGGGAATAATTCTAACAGACCTTCTATCTTTGGAGTCTCTCAAATGTGACTTCTTATTTGTTCAGATTTCTTATTCCAGCCTCAGCATTTCATGATTATTTGCTTTTTCAAAGAGAAGGTGTTTAACCCTCATGTTAGCTCTCTGACTCTACAGGACACGAGATGCAGGACATGTACACCATATACTCATGATGTTACCACAGAACTCACACAGAATAATCAGTACTAGAGTGATTACGGTACTCACTAAAGAAGTACAGAGGAAAGAGTTTAATTCTTGTTCAGCAAATTCTGAGATAGACCTAAGAGGATACTACAGATTTTCATAGATGGAGATGAAATGGAAGAGCACTGTAGGAGAAAAAAGTGTTGTGGACAAAGGTTCACAGGAAAAATAGGGAAATGTTTGGACACTTTAAAAGCTTGATTTAGTATGAACATATTCTAAACTAGGAGGAGTTGTACGAGATCAGGTTGGGATGATAGGTAGATTTTGTCTGGTTCATGTACATTCTCGAATTCTAAGATTAAGAATTTGGGGAGCTTTTAATTTAGGTAATGGGTGTTCTTTGAAGGCTATATTATTGAAGGCTCTATTACTCAGGACTCTTTTAGTTGCATGTAATAGAAACCCAATTCAAAATAATGTAAATATAGCAGAAAATGTATCAGGTCATATAACTGAAAGTCCTGGGGTGGTTAACCCGTGGGCAAAGCTAGGTCCAGTGATTTAGGCATGCCCTTAGGTCTCCTGCTTCTGCTTTCCTCTGTTTTGGCTGAATGCTGGAGCCGGCTCTCTCCATATGGATCGCTCGCAGAGCTAAGCTTATGTTCCACCAGGTTAAATATCTTTTCAGTAGTTCTAACAAATGTCCCAAGATTGCCTGTGTGGAATTTTTTGTATTATGTGGCCTTTGAACTTGTTACTGTGGCAAAAGGCATCTATTAATGATATCATGATTGGCCAGGCCTGGGTTACATCACCACTTTGGAATCAGGAAGTGGAGTCAATCCCATCCAAACCATAGCAACTGAATTCAGGAGAGCAAAAGGAAAATTATATTGATGGTATTTACGGAAGGGGAAATGATGTTTTGCAGGCAAAACCATGATGAGTACCCTAGTCAAACATGAGAGTAAGGTAAAGAAAACTGGCTAGGATGATAGAATGGAGACCATTGATGAGATTAGAGACAGTCATTGGATTCTAAACAGCTAATGAAGAGATGGATTCTGAATGAGACCAGTGATAGTAGTAATGGAAAGTAGGAAAGGAACTAGCAATATGAATGAAATCTGTGTTTTTTGCTTTCCACTAGTTATGAAATTTGTCTAGGAGCTGAACTGAAATTACTCTTGCCCTGTCTATGAGAAAAGAATTTAGGTTATAAATTAATTTGTCAGAATCACAGAGGTCACAATTAAACTACTTTAGTGATTATAATTATTTTAGAAAATAGATAATGTTAGTAGTAAATCATTCGTATTTACTCATTGCATTGACTCTGAGTTTCTTTGGAAGCATTGTAAGTTACTCCATATACTTAAATGTAGTAAAACCTTAAGAATGTAATGTAATACTTGCTCTTTTCTCCCATTTAAATAAAATTTTATGTGTATATATATGTACAGTCATGTGCCACATAATGGCATTTCAGTCAATGATGGACTGCATATATGATGGTAGTCCTGTAGGGTTATAATGGCATGTCTTTACAATGTCCAGTACAGTAACATGCTGTACAGATTTATAGCCTAGAAGCAATAGGCTATACCATATAGCCTAGCTGTGTAGTAGGCTATACCATCTAGGTTTGTGTAAGTACACTCTATGACGTTCACGCATCTGAGAAATGCATCATTAGGCGATTTCATCGTGGCACACATGCATCTGAGAAATGCGTCAGCAGGCAATTTCATCGTGGTGTGAATGCATAACTGTATATATAAATAAACACACAACCAGTAAGTGATTCATTATTTGGTATTAACTTCTCAAACTTAACCATCCTCTTTCCCTCCAAAAAAGGTCAAGTATAAAGTACATCTGTGTAGTTTATATATTATGCTAGATCCCAAAGTGAAAATGAATGAGTAAAGCTTGTGTTTGCCACTCTACGTGGTATATAGTTCAGAAAGGCCCATTTCTTCCTCAGTAGTCTGGAATAGCAGGCATACATTTGATGAACACTATATACCAGGTACAGAAGATAAAAAGGTGAATAAGGCAGTATGCCTTAGGAACTGAATTTCTTCTTTTTGATATAGTTGGGGTTTTTTTGTTTATTTGTTTTTGATACCATTTGGACAAGGTTCACTTGAGTTGGCATTTTTAGAACAGTCATATACTAGTATGTTTCTAGGAAAATCCCCCAATTACTTGGTAATCTGCCTCTCACTACAGTAGTATAATAGATCTAAACTGTGGGCGTGGGGGACTTTAGCCTGTAATTTCTCTGTGTATCCAGTATTACACAGATATTTATTTGTATATAAACTGTTTTGGTGGTTTCCAAGATTTTTAGAAAATGAAAGTAGCTAAGAATGTGAATTCATTTTTGTCATTGTTTTTTCCTCTGTCATAAACTTAAATATAATGAAACATTTTTTCATAAAATCCACTATAATTCAATGCATGTATGTATAGTGTGTGTGTGTGTGTATGTGTGTATGTAGAAGTTGTATTATGGAGTTTCTCATTCATATGTAATGATTCTTAGCCTTCATTTTATAACATTGCTGAGTGTCCTCAATTTTCTCAAAGGGAGTTTTTAACTTTTTAGAACCTAGAACAAAATTAACTCACTTTTATTGAAAAACATTTTCATGCCATTTTGTAAGAGGATTGCTTTCAGGAAACCAAGCAATAGCTCAGTGTTATTACTACAAGGTTTAGGAATCCTTGATTTACTATTCCATTGTAATTGGTGGGAATAAAGAGTGATAGGTAGGACTATGCAATCATTTTAATAGCAGTATTGTTATTTTTTCCCAAATCTTCAAAGATATTTAATGGCATTCATATTTTATTTGCAGTACATTTTTAAAAAATAAGAGAAGCAGAGGTTAAGAATTGAAGTCTTACTTACTTTGAAATTTAAATAGTGTTTAATATATGAGTAGAGCTTACATAAGTAACCATTCTCTTTTTCTGATTTTGGTGTTTAGAACTGGGAGTAGAGAAAAGAAGACACACAAAGATACCTATACACACAAGAAGTAGAAACAGTGGCAATTTTGGAATTGAACTACCTGAAAAACATTCAGGCTTTTGGAAACATGATCTTAATATTTGCCTTTTTTCAATCAGTTTTATTTTAGATAAAATGTGGCAGATGGTAGTGATCTACTTGAACACTGTTGAGTTTTCTTTATTTTTTCCATGGAAAAAAGCTCCCAGAAAACTTCTATTCTTTAATATGTTCAGCATGCATATGTTTTACATGTATTAACTGGTATTAAAAATGAAGTTCCCAATTAGATGTCTAAATCTGAGAGGAGTTGTGGTGAGTACTAGCCTGTTAGAATTATTGAAAAAGAAAGTTTTGATGAATAGGGGTTTCTTTTTTGTTATTGCATCTTTGAGCCTTCTCTAGCTCCAGAAATTAAGGAATTTGCATTATCAATGCTTCTCAGCTATTATATTCTAGGATTTCTACTGGATATTATGATTTTTGATGATAAACACTTCAGATGTTATGTCAAAACTTGGAGAATTCAGGATATTTACATTCTATTATCACATGTTTTATATTACAGAAAAAAGTAATCCTTTGTTATTAAAGAATTTAGGCTTTAGATGGGCATGAATAGTTAACAAACTTGATAGGTCTTATATTTTAGAAAAATAGTAGGAAATCTCTGAACTAATATGTTGCAACCTGGTTTTGTTTAGTACTTTTGTTTTACATTTTAAAATGTAGAGGGTAGTGGTGGGGAAATCCCTTCTCTCTGGATTTATCTATATGAGTCACCTGAAGTCTTCTTCCAATAGAGTGTAATGACATGGTGCCATGTGAATCAGTATTTCCACATTTGTAATTTTGAATATTCAGCTTGTACTCATCAACATTTACCTATATTTTTGTTTTACTTTTTAATTTGTCATGCAATTTTTTCATTTTAGCTGATAAACACATCTAACCAATAATAACTGCTATTTTTCGTAGACGTGGACTATTAATTGTTCTTTCACCTATTCTGTCTCACTGACTGGATATATATTTGTTTACAACTCCAAACCACAAATTAGGTACGTGGATACTAAGCCTCACTTACAAATATTAGCCTACACAGTATGAATTCCTTCAATGTTCCTAGGGTTTTGATGTTCTCTTGTAGGTCAGAGGTACTAGGAAAGAACACTGGATTGAAAGTTAGAGTAGCTGAATTCAAAGGTCAATTCAGCTCCTCACCTATAAAAGGACAAATCGCTCCAATTCTGTATTTTCATCTGGAACATGCTGAAAATAAATATAATGTTCTTCCTTTTTATCCTCAAGATATATTGTGAGGATCAAGTGAGATCATCTTTCAAGAATATTTTGTAAACCAGGAAGTGAAATTATTGTAAAGTTTGAGCAGTTTTACTTAGAATTTGTGCTGTTCTACTAAGTGACTGATTTGCTCTGAGATTTTGTATTTTTTTTTAATTTATTTAGTCTCTAGCCTTTGGTTTATGTATTTTAAAATCTGAGTAGGAGAGATGATACTGAACTAATACTTTAAATAAAACAGTGTTTAAAGAGTGGCCCCAAACCATAATGAATTGCTGTATTTGTGTTTCAGTTGATAGTTGGTTTGAGATTTATAGTGATAGAGTGGGAAGAAATGGTAGAGGGAATATTATTTGTAGATTTTTTGTTCTCTCTTTAACATATTATTTCAGGTTGGGCATCAATTTTGAATTATAGGTAAATAGTAGCAATCAATTAAATATTATATGGGTAGTAATAATGAATTAAAATAGTGGCCATGTTTATGTTTCTGTAATTAGAAAAGTGAATTAAGGATATTTCACTATTGATTCATTTTCTTCAGCTAACATTTATATAAGACCTCCTATTTTATAAGACACTTTGCTACTAGGTACTTGATTTGAAAGTGTCTTGAAAGAATTCTATGTATGAAAAAGGTAGAAAGGAAGGAGATAGATTTGCACTCTTACTTAGTAAAAACTAAAGAACTTTTAAGGATGATAGTGCATGTATAGTTGTCTCATGGATCTGAAGGTTTCATGATGCCTGTTGCATTTCACCTGTGATAGAATGACTAACTTTCTAACACAAAGAAGTTATTTCATATATATAGCATCATTTCTTTGTTTAAGCCCCAAGGAAAAGAATTATATGACTGTCTGCACATGATGATATTTCTTACATTAATTTTAATAAAAGAACAGCAGCTGAACATCATAACTGCCAAAAGTATTAGATAAATGGAAATAAATATTCTAATATATATTCTTAAAATTGATATGAATTTTAGTAAACATAATAAAAGTTTTTCTTTTTCACAATCGAAATTGTGAATAGAATAGAAATTGGCCATTTTGGGTCAGTTGTGTCACTGGCCATCTCATTAGTGCAGATTACTTAGCTTGCATATGTCCTTAAAACTTATTATAAGTATGTTGAAAGCATTATTAATAGATAAAATTTTTGATGAGATCTTATGTAATTTAGCTTTGTATTTTTTTCCTGTAGAAATAGACTTTCCTTTTTATTTCTTTCAAAAATCTCTCAACACATTTTTTTTTTTTTTTTTTTTTTGCTAATTGAGACTGAAGGTAAAATATACTGTACGAGAGTTGGAGAAATATGTTTGACCAGCTTGTTGTAGGGGGTGATACCCAACCTGCTCATTTGACCACCACCTTTTTTTGGATACTGTTTTTAATTCTTTCTTATAAAAGAGCTAACCTGAGATAAACACCTCTAACTCCTTACGACCCTACTCCGCCTCCCAGATCTCTCTAAATTCTCTTTTCATTCATTTCTTTCACCTTTTACTTCAAGTATTTTACCAGAGCAGCTCACTAAGTAGCAAACAGTTTGGGATAGCTATCAATAATGTTTTAAGTTTTGTCGTGGCAAAGCAATATTGCCTATTCTATTCTTGTATAGTATTAGTGACAGTAAAGGAGTGGTTAGTCTGTGAGTGTATGAGTGGAAAAAGAGAAAAAGTTATAGATAAAGTAAGAGATAATTAACTCATGGATTCTTGAGCAACTGAAATTTAGGAGCAAATATCCAAAGTATACTTTAGTGTTATTTTGGTGTCTCGTGATATTTAGTATTGCCCTTTTCTTGAACTTTTATAAGCAAAGATCATCACAGATTTGCCCAGGAAATATTTTATTATTTCTAAGTTCCCTGAGGGCAGAGGCTTTGTCTTTTTCACCACTATTCCCAGGGTCTAATTCTTAGTGTTCAGTAAATATTTGTTGCATGAATGAATAAATAATTATGATACTAAGAAATATCAATAAAATTTATGATGTACTTTTTTCTGTGTGCAGTATTCCAGTTGTGTTCATATACAGATAAGAGATATGTAGAAAAACAATGATAGTTCATTTTCTAGCACTTAAGATTTATTATTTAGCAATTGCTTTACAAGGTTCTACTTTCTATTTTTTTCTTCTTTCCTTCTGGTTCTACACATTGCAGAGCCCTCCCTGCATATAGTATAATAGCTGCTTAATACTATTTTAAATGTTTACATGAATATTATGTTTTACTTTAGTAGAATACTTGTTGTTTGTTATATAATTACCTGTTAGAATAGTGGAGAAGATGGCTATTTTAGTGGTTTTTACTTTTGGATTTTTTTTCAAGTGGCAGAACACATAGCTGTAATGAATTTAAAAGCACATCAGACAACATTTAAAGTGACAAATAGAAAAAAATAAAGTGGCAAATGGAATCTAGATGGTAGAATACTGAGACTTTTCTTTTTCAATGATACAGTGGCAATATGCAGAAAACTGTTCTATTTGCTAGTTCACTGGCAGAAAAACTCTAGTTTGGGGAATACAAATGCAATGGGGAAAAAATGGCTTCATTAGACATGAATTTCCTGTAAACTGTTAAACCGAGGATTGGAACTGTAAAGATTTTGATGAAAGAGGAGAACAGTGGAGGAACAATAACGGTTTATAATATGGGGAGGTCCTACATGTTGATGCCAATTTACATGGTCTACTTTGTAGAGATAGTAAATCACTGTTTTTTTCAGGTTGTATTGCTAGGCCTTTTAGCTCTTTTGAACATTTTCAACCATACCTTAGAAGGATGTCCTCGTAACTCTTCTCCATTATATCTTAGTTATTTACCACACTCCTTCCACATCATTTAAAACTTTACTGTTATATTATTTATTGGAAATGGTATCAGTTTTACCTAATTCTTGTTAAGGCATCAATGATTATTAGTGGCATAATTGTACCATCCAGCTAAACTAATGGCCTTGGAATGAATACTTTTTGGATACAATGAATTTGCCTGTTTTACATTTGATGTAATATAAAAGGCACTTCCTAGTTTCCTTTGTTTCAGCTATCCCCCCCCCACACACACATTTTAGGCATCACCTTGATTCAGTTATCAAAAGATTTCAGTGACTGACAATTATTTTCCAACAAATAAATTCTTATTCATATGGTTGAAGCATGACCACCTGGTCCTTTCCTTGGAATAGTTCTGTCTATCATAAGTATATTCTCTATTCTGGTCAAGATAACTTGCTTATTGTAGGGACAATGTATTTCCTATTTTTGATCTGAATGAGTGAACGCATTATGGAAAATTTTAATTATATACAAAATAGAGGGAACAGATAATGAAACTATTTACCCTTTAACAAGTATAAATAAATGGCCACTCTTGTTCTATCTAAACTCTACCTAGGCCGGGCGCGGTGGCTCACGCCTGTAATCCTAGCACTCTGGGAGGTCGAGGCGGGTGGATTGCTCGAGGTCAGGAGTTCGAGACCAGCCTGAGCAAGAGTGAGACCCCATCTCTACTAAAAATAGAAAGAAATTATCTGGCCAACTAAAAATATATATAGAAAAAAATTAGCCGGGCATGGTGGCTCATGCCTGTAGTCCCAGCTACTCGGGAGGCTGAGGCAGTAGGATCGCTTAAGCCCAGGAGTCTGAGGTTGCTGTGAGCTAGGCTGATGCCACAGCACTCACTCTAGCCCGGGCAACAAAGTGAGACTCTGTCTCAAAAATAAATAAATAAATAAATAAATAAATAAATAAATAAATAAATAAATAAACTCTACCTAGTTCTTTCCCACCCTAGATGATATTGAAGCAAACTGCTGACGTTCTATTTGTAGCTGTACATATTGCATTGTGTATTGCTAAAATGTCTTTAAAAATAAAATGTAGCTGTAATACCATTATCACTCTGATAAAACCCCAAGTAATTCCTTAATTCCTTAATGTCATAAAATACATCCAGCCTTAAAATACTATATTTACTATAAAACACTAAATAAATAATAGGATGCTATTACATAATGAAGAAATAGAAGGCAATCTCCCAGAGCATGCTCATGATGCTGTTTAATCAGTGGTTGCTCAATAAAAGCAACCCTTGTGCCCACAGAGCTGAAGTTTGGTGCTTCTTATCTAAGAAATGATTAATTGATTTTGATTTAATGTTTCACTAACCATCTTTAATGGTTTGTACTCACTTAGTTTTTATTCTTGCATCCTACAGATTGCATTGCGTTGTTTCAATGGTGCCTGCTGTATGGTGCAGAACAAACCCTGTGTGCTGCCATAGGGGACAGCCCTGCCGCTAGGAGGGCCCTGGGCATCAGCATTTGTGTTTAAATCTCCTGCACATCTTTCTAATAATGTGCAACCAGGGTTGAGAATGCTGGTCTAAAGTATACTCTCTGGGCTTAGTGTAAACAATAGTATTATCTATTATATTTTATCTTCACCAGTTTAAGATTATAAGTATAAAAATAACTCAGTAATTCTATTAGCTTTGTTTCACTTGCTGGGTATTTCCTTTTCTTTTGTTTTGCTACTTTTAAGGGATAATTATAGTAGTATGAAACATTCTGTCCACATAAAAGCTTATTGAAGAGGTTAAATGTTCTTGCTAATTTAGGAAAATACTAATTAGACAGATTGTTGTTTTGTATTAGTAATTTTCATTTCTTAATCAGAGCACAAAAATATTTTCTCAGGAATGCTGCTATTTTATATTTACTTTTCTTTTCACGATTTGAGTGATTTTAATATTCAGATAAAGTTTATTTTTGGGATAGTTGATTATGCTTTGGTCTCTAGATGAGACAAAGACAAGATATAATTATTCTTTGTACTGTCAGGAAGTTTTATAACTCTCAGTCTCTATTCAAACTTTACCTGTCTGTAAAATATCCATCCATCTATCAATTTCTTTAAGCATGTGCACCTGTATATATAGTTATCCTATTTACCATCGTCAAAAGGACTCAGCATAATGTCATTAATTTTCTTTGCATTCTTGCAGGCAGATTAGTATGTTAAATCTCACTTTGTATAAAAGGAAACTGACATGTTCAGAAGTCAAATGGATTGTCTATTTTCAAAGAGCAAATTAGTGGTAGATGGTTAAGATTGTAGCCTATAGTTTATCCTATTCAAAAGCACTACTTTTCAATGCCATTAAAGCCTAAATTTTTTTTTGTTTGTTTTTTGAGACAGAGTCTTGCTCTGTTGCTTGGGCTAGATTGCTGTGTCATCAGCCTAGCTCACAGCAACTTCAAACTCCCGGGCTCAAGTGATCCTCCTGCCTGAGTCTCTCAGGTAGCTGGGAATACACACCACCACACCCGGCTAATTTCTTTCTATTTTTAGTAGAGACAGGGTCTCGCTCTTGCTGAGGCTGGTCTTGAACTCCTGCCCTAAAGCGATCCTCCCGCCTTGGCCTCCCAGGGTGCTAGAATTACAGGCATGGGCCAGGACGCTTGGCCAAAGCTTAAATTTTTAAAAAATGTTGGGTGTTGCCAGTCTTTCGGTTTCACTAAGACACCATATTTCTTGGAATACTTTTAATAACTTTTATTTGCCTGGCTAGCTCAGATGTGACCATCTTTTTAAATTTCCTAATCGTGCTATAAAAGCAGAGTTTATTCTGTCACAGTTCTGGAGGCTAGAAGTCCAAAATCAAGTGTTAGCAGAGCCATGCTCCCTCTGAGAAGAATCCTTCCTCACCTCTTTCTGGCTTCCGGTGGCTGCCTGCAATTCTTGACATTCTTTGGTTTGTAGCTACATTGCTTTAGTCTCTACCTCTCTTGTCACATGACCTTTTGCCTTCTGTATATCTCTTTGTGTCCTCTGGATTTAGGATTTACGCGAATCTAGTATGACCTCATCTTAACTTGGTTGCATTGGCAAAGACCATATTTCCAAAAAAGGTCACATTTACAAGTGCTAGGGGTTAGCACTTGTATATATCGTTCGACTCACTACATCATCATTCTAGAATTCAGTGTATAATATACCTGTAATTTTCTAGCCCTTCAGTTTTTTTTGTTGTTGTTAAATATAAAGGACTCTCTCTGGTACCTCATGTACATACAGTAAACCATAATATAGTCATTAATTCTGGAACCAGAAGAAGCTGTAAGAAATTATGTAGCCCATTCCCTCCATGTGAAAGTATGATGTTTTATCTTCAGTTTATCAATAAGGCAACTTCTATGGTTTGATTTTTGTCCCTACCAAAACTCATGTTGAAATTAGATCCTCAGTGTGGCGGTGCTGGGACGTGGGGCCTAGTGAGAAGTGTTTGGATCACGGGGGCAGATCTCTTATGAATGGCTTGATGCCATTCTCCTGGTAGTAAGTTCTTGCTCCTGCAAGACTGGATTAGTTCTTGTGTGAATGGATTAGTTCCTGAGAGAGTGAGTTGTTAGAAAGCCAGGATGCTTCTTGGGTTTTGTCTCTCCACACTTGTTCAATTCCCCTTTGACCTTCTCTACCATGTTGTTAATATATTACCAGAAGTCAGGGCCATACCCCTGAATTTCACAGTCTGCAGAACCATGAGCTACATAAGCTTCTTTTCTTTATAAATTGCCCAGGCTCAGGTATTCTGTTATGGTAACAAAAAATAGACTAAAACAGCAACAAAAAAAGCATAATTACACAGATAGCTGTTCACAGAATGGTATGAATAAAATGTTCATTTATTCCTCCTATTATGGAATCTTTTCTGTGTTATCACTTTGTTTTTTTCTTATTAGTAGGTTTAGCTATTAATACCTGGCATTAAAACATTAACATAGAACTTTAGAGTTTTTCTAATCAAACTGCTGTCATTTTACAGCTGAGGGTAGGGAAGTATAGACAGGTTAAGTGAATTGTCAAAACCCAGAGGTAGGTGTTGACATTTCTGGGTGGGTCCTGAGCGTTTAGTATTGAATTCTGTAACATTAATCTAATGTGGCAAATGTGATAGCACCTGGAAGAGATTGATAAAAATCAATAACAGGTTGAAAATAAATACTGAAAGAATTTGAAATAACTTAAAGGCAAAGGTAAGGGCTGGCTAATTTAATCATTAATATTGTTCTTTTGCCACTGAGGGAAAATAGAGAAAAGGAGTCTCCAACATCAAGAGAAGCAGATTTGGCTTTGTTTTCCAACTAGAAAATGTGGCACTGTGTTAAGAATTGTCATGGAGAATTTGAAAAGGAATGAACTCTACCCTCCTTATTCAAAACAGAACAAAAACAAAACCATGTAAATCCACATATTAGTTTGGTCTTACCTGGAAATTTCAAAGTTTTTCAAATCCATTTGTTTGCATACTACATTTTCTGACTCAGCCCACATCACTGCTTCCTCCACAAAATGTAACTTTAAATTTATTTTACAAGGAGAGACTTCCACCTTCTACAATCACAATCTCTTAAATTTTTGCGCTTCTCAGTGTTGGATTTTTAGATCTTTTTCCATATAAAACAGGACATGATGTAACTGGTCAAATCTCTGACTTTGAGATTATAGCATAACATTCATACAATTAAACTTTTCTACAGATGGATTAAGGTTGTATACCTCTAGTAGGATCCTTGATGCCTTCCAAGAGATGAGGGCAGAAGGAGAAACTCAGTATTCCTACTAGCCATAATGACCCATACTCTTCTGAGATTTGTCATGGTTTCATCTACTTGATGGATTTTCTAGCCATGAATGAATATCAGGTCTCAACTGATCTGAATAATTCCTCTGGGTAGCTTCTACACTGACTTTTCTACATTTACCAGTTGCTCTGGTACCATACTGGCAAATTTATGCTGCTTGCCTGCCATTTGTATACATCTGTATGCTCTTTCCTATAAACTTTCATATATCTATAGCTTTCCCTTTTGATAAATTCAAGCAATTATCTGCTCATAGGTTTTTGTTTTATTTCATTTTAAAATGATCTAAGTTCTTTTCCCCTACTGGCTTTCACAAGCAATGTAAAAACAAAGCAAAGCAAAACACAGATAATTAACTCTTGCTTGTTAGTGGCTGTATTATCCAAGTAGCTTTCCTTGGCTTGGAAAGGAAGACAGTTGACACTCAGATACCTTTAAGCCTGTCTCTTCCTATTGCCTCTAGTCTGAAATTCTTAACACCAACTAAAATTTCAAGGCAGTAGCTCTGGGGACTTCAAAGGAGATTATGGTTATTAGCACTCTTTCTGGTTGTCAAACAGGGTAGCCTTTGCCTATATTTAGGATAAATTAACAACAAAGAAGTGGTTATGACAGATTAATATGGGGCCAATTCAAAATAACAAGTATTCTCAGCTTTCTAGCTGGTGTGTCCATTGGAAAAGTTAGAGAACTTCAACATTAATTAATTCCACTTTGTAAGAGGTAGCATTGAGTTGCTCTTAAAGACAACTCATGAAGAGTTATGCAGACCTCCAATGGATAATTATGAATATATGAATACAAATCCTTGCATGGCCTGATGTATTATATTTACCCTCAGTGTTGCCTTTATTAGCTAAGATTTTGGAGAAATTGGCTAACTTTTCTAAGCCTCAGTTTTCTTGTCTCTGCACATGGGACTAAGGATACCTACCTTATAGTATTATTGTGAAGGTGAAATTATACCAAACATGATAATGTATGTAAAGAGCCTAAAATAGTGCCTGACACAATGTCAGTGCCTCGTAAGTGGCACAGTATTTCTTTACATTTGCATCGCACTGTGCAATTTTCCCACATACTATATCATTTGATCTTTCAAATGAAACTATGAAATGGTATGGAAAGGTGGTAATAGCACCTGTCTTAACAGATGAGAAAGCTAAGTTTCAGAGAGTGCTTAGTCCAGTATCATACGGCTATTTATGGTTAAGTTTTCTGATTCCTAGTCCAGAAGCATTAGCCTTTTTTCCACCTTATTTAAACTTGTAATTTCCTCATTTACTGACTTAAGCTTCTCACTATATAGGTATAAGGAGTTACGGGAGTCAGTGCTTTAGTGAAATTCCCAATACTTTCAAGCCTGTATGCAAATGAAATAACAGTTACTTAAAGGGCTTTGGAAAATAATTTAAAATGCTAAACAAACATATAAAATTGAATATTTCTTTTAATTATTTTGTTAGTACATTTATTCTCTGAACAGTCAATCACATTTTCTTTACTTGGTGGTAAATTAGAAACATCTAAAAAATAGTCATTTCCAAAAAAGGAAAGAAAAACTTCCTATTGCCTTTTTTCTGCTCTAGTTACTGTATTAGCCTTGTTCAAATATTCTTTTAATAGCAAATTCCATATTGCTCCTAAAGCTTTTATTGAAGAATTCCTAAGCATTATAGCTCTTTATTTTTTGTTGGAGGAACTAATTTTATTAATATGTGGCAATGAAACAGACAGTTTAGGAATTGAGCAAATAACATAGCACACTGCTGGATTATCTTTTATTTTAAGCTCACTGAAAGAAAATATTTCCAATAATTGTTAACACTTGTGGAAAATCTTGTGAAAAAATAGGTGGAAAGTACTTCAGTCTTCTACCATACCTTGGCATTAAAAAGGGAAGATTGGCCCACTTATATTCAGTAGAATGTATGTTTAACTTACTCTACCTCCATGTACTTCCTTGAAGCTAAAGAACTTGGGCAGGTGTTATTAATAAAAAATAATAATAAAAAAACTCCATTTTAAATAAGGATGCTATTCTCCCAGCTTTGAAGCTCACACATACTCTCTAACTTATCCCAGCTTTCGCTCATCTGGTCTTTAAATGTCTCCTTTCATGTGGTCAGCCCACGAGCCATGCGTACTGCCGTTCAATCACGCCACTGTACGTCGTCATCATGAGGGTGGTTTGTATGATTTGCATTTCCTGTACTGTGTGAGCTTCAATGAGCTCTGAGCGCCACGTATGAAGAAACCACTGCCAAATAATGCAATGATTTTAGTCAAACCAGATGAGCCTGTGCTGGAGTCAGGCTACCAAGTTGGTTGGGGGCGGGGAGGTGTTGTTAGGATATCCTGTTAGAAAAGGCTTCTTCAAGATGTCCACACATGCAAGATGGGAGTTCCTTGACAAATCTGGCCGTGTAATGTAAGAAGGTTACTTCTATGAAGAAAAGGCTAAAAGGCTGAGATGAATAACCACATATATGTTACTCTCAGAAAATTCAGCTCTTTAGATTTTAGTATTCTGTCATGCTGCCAATGTAATTATTTATTGTGACAATAATAGATTTTGATGGTATTAATTTTCTAACCATACAGAATGAAATTTAGTCAAAATTAAGTGAAATATGTTGATTACATGTCCCCTTGTCCTGTGAAAGAAAGCTTGCATTTTATTAAAAAATGATCGATAAAAGGTGTTGGACAAATATTACAGAAACGGCATAGTAGTGGGCCAATGAATAGCTACTAAAGTGGGGAAGAAAAAAAAAATCATGTACCAGATACTAGTCTTCATGAAAAACATAGACAGATGGGGAGACAGACCTATATGATGCCACAAATAGATGAATATCTTGTAAGGATTTCAAACAAATGTTGAAAGATCCAATGAAATTTTAAAAGTTGGTTTAAAAGTATATCTTGTGCTCATAAACATGGTATATTTATTCTGCTCACCTGAAACCCAACCTCTAAATTGTTAATAAAATATTTTATCAATATTAAGCAAAAAGAATGTAGACAAACTATATGTAAGTACAAAAATATTAAAATGAATCTTACTAATAACAGTGACTTTAATTTTCTTAGGCATCTTAGACTCAGATATGGTGTTATAATACCTATAAGAAAAACTTCAATAGAAATCCTTTTAACTATTGATTAATAATAGTTTCAAAGATTTCTTATTCTTGTATACAGACAATTGAGGAATATTTATTCTCTTTTCCCATGTAATGTGTATTTCATAAAAATGTACTTGGTAACTTGCTGTGGGTGCTACTCAATAGTTTTTAGTTTAGTACCAATTTACTTGATTATACCCTACCAGCTAATCAGTGCCTATCATACACGCCCTGCAGCACTTTTAAGATATTCTAAAGGGAAAGCTTTAAAGCCACAGGTACTTATAGAGAAAATTATTGTATAATTTTATCTATGTTAAGGAAAGGTAGACAACTTACGTGGATGAAAAAATATGTATTATTAGATCTACACTAAAATGGTTTTTACATGTTGCATGTATTATGTAGTCATTTAAGCCTGAGAACATTTTTTATGTGATGAGGACTGGAATGTTAAAGGCCAGTCTTTACTGTGCTAATTTTCACTTTTAACACTAATCTAACTTTCATATATGATTTAACCCTATCTAATGCTCAGTTTGGCACTTTGGATTGTCACTAGATTATCTGCCGTGAGAGATCTTGAACCACAGAACACTTGTTTCAGAGTCTGAATTTGAAGGAGGGAATATTTGCCCTCCAGAGCTCTTTCAGATATTCAACTTGATATGTTCACTGGTGATGTTGGAATGTTGCATCCTAAGTAATGTGATGTCATAGCTGTTATATAGGTTAGTACAATTATTATTGCTTATTAAGTAAATTAGTTTTAAGAACATTGAACTTATTAGAGATTTCGGTTTTATGTAAATACATTTGAGTAATGAGTACTATTGTACCAATTTTTCTTTGAACATTCTTCTTGGTTACTTAGTTCCTAAGAAACTATTTTTTAATCTAAAAATAAATTGTATTTTTAGATGCTTAATCCCATGGGGGAAAGGAACACATTTTGCATTAGTTGTCTTTAATTTATTTAACAATTCTGTAATGTGCTCTGTGCATAGATCATGAAAACCACTGGCACACATTTTTCTGACCTCACAACATAAGCTGCACTCCTGTTGCGATTCCAGAAAATGTGTTTATAACGATTCCAGCAATAATAGTCTTGTGACTAAATAAGAAACAGAAGCTAAACTAAGAGCCAAACAGACACCTATCAGTTTCCATGAGTTTAATCTGATTAAAACATGACTCTCAAAAATATTAAATACAATGTCATGTCAGGGAGGTGGTATATAAAAAATATAGCTAATGACAGGAAATTATTATTAAATCAACATTACTAGTGAATCTGTTACGGAAATTTCCCTTTAATTTAGTTAGGGTTCCCCCATGTTTCACCTCCAGTGCATCATCATACCTTTCAGTTTTAATGTTAAATGTCCAATTTTCTGTGGAATGAAAGGCAATTTTTCTACTTTTAAATACCACACATCTTCTTTATTGTTAACCACTAATCAAACAGATTCTACATGAACTAGCTCAGGAAAACCAACATACAGAGTAAAATAGAATCCATAATGGTCATTGGCCAACAGGACCTAGGTACAACAAACCTAAAGGCAACCACCTGGCTTTAACAAAGACAAGCAGTTTTTTGAATGTGAAACACATCAACTTGTTGCACCCTAAATTACTGAATTTAAAAAGAGTAATGATTTGATTGAAAAAATTTGACAACTTCCTATCTAACTTCATCAAATTCACACCATCTTTACTGTTTACTTTGATGAAATAGGGGTAAAATGTTAGCCAGTATAACCTGTATATTTGTAGCTAAATTGCAAGTACTCTAATTTTTTAACAGTTCAGAAAACATTTTTTAAACAAGAAATATTTTTACATGGCAAGATTATTTGGCTGACTTACATTAATGAAACATTTTGGCACATGTAAAAGATTTCATCGAGCTATTACAACCACCCCCAAAAAATCTTGGTTTCCATTTAAAATGTCACCAATGTGGAAAAAATACCATCAATCAAATTGCATATCTTCTAACTGAAGAGAACAAAAAAAGTAAAGAAAAGTGAAACAAACAAGTGAGCTCTCAGTGCATTTTTGGCTTCCCTTAAGGAATTTGGACTTAGATACGGTCAGTTATCTGTGGCCTTAAGATTATCTTTTTTCTCTTTGTTTCATTGTACATTTTCATCTTCACAGGAATAAATCCACTAAGCAATATTCCTAACTTTTTGCTCCTCTAGCTAGATACTAGGAATGCTTCAGTTCTTCGGAATGAGAACAGTGAAAGAAGTTATTTTTCTGAAGAAACACAGGGATAAGACTTTACAACAAAGAACTACAAAATTTTATGTCATTATTCTTTTCTTCTCTCTTTAAAATTATTCTTAAGGACTTGGTGGAAACAAAGATCTCCTTCTCAGTAAACTTAAGTGTAAGTCCTTCTTAGGAGTTTAATCCAGGAAGAAATCTGTATGCAAGTTGCTTGGAAAAGGGCTAAATTTTAGTAGGTAAGGGTTCCAGTGCTGTTCTTGCAACTTGCAGGATCTTAGGCCTTTTTCTTTGCATCAGGACTACTTCACCTTTGAGGCAGGCCCAGTGTCCTAGCCCCAACTCACAAAGATACTCAGAACCAATCCCCTGTGTTCTCATACCTGCACAGAGTAGAGGGATGGTTCATGTTTCTGCTACCTACTTTTAGGAACATTCAGCTTAACTGCGTCATGCACCTGGTATGGAAAAAGATATCTAAACCACTTTAGAAAATCAAGGTTAAACATGGAAATATTGGAGGTTTGGCATTGAATGTGCTAGCATGCTTACAACTCTGTCATAAAATCATGTCTGTATTATAACACATTCATACTAACACTACCCCAATATCTTCTAAAAGTTTCTTCTCAATGATTTATTTATAGACCATGCCAGAGATCCGTATAATATAGTAATAAGCCCATAACCAACAGCAATACTTAAGTGGTAGTGAATATTCTCAAAACAATTGGGCAAGCAAAACATAATTATATTCAGTTAACGTGAAAGTGTACTGAGAGAGTAAGTTATATGTGCAAAGTCAGGCCACTTTTAAGAGGCAGGTAGAAGAAAAACTCAGGTTTCTTGGTGTGTGGTCTTTCTACTCTACCGTCAACAAAGGAATATTCTGTTTTATCTGCAGATGAGAGGATTGTTTTACTCAGAAGTTATAGGGGCACTCTTGCTGTCAAAAGGCAAGTCTCCTGTAGGAGGCTTTTATTTTAGCTCAGGTGCTATGGTTGGTTGAGGGTAATCTGAAAGGCTATATTTAACTATCCTATTTTTCTAATTTGTATATTCAAAATGCCAGCTTTGGTGATTTAAATAATCAAAGAAGCTTTATGGGAAGATAACGAGTTCACTGACTCTTCCTCCTTTTGACCAGGCAACCAGAAGCTACACATTAGGGAACGGGAGAGCTGTGAGTGGAATACTAACCTTCTGGTGTGTTGCAAGTCAACAGTGAAAACGTGAAAAGCCTGGATCCCATTTCGTAGAGATAATTAGCTTATCTCTAGTGTCCAACCCCTTTCACTTTTTCTGAATTTCTCTGAGGAACATCTCAGAATTTCAGGTCCCTTTCCTTTTCTAGCTTCCACTGTAACTAGTTCCTGGCCTACCTAAGAGGGTGAATAGAGTTATCCTATAGGGTAGATGGTGCAAACCAGAGGCCAACAGGATACAAGGGTATGAGATGCCTGGAGAAAGCTTCTCCTTGTGAAGTTAAGGGAGAGGGCTTTCTATTTGGAAGCAGCTGAAATAGAGAGCGAGGCATTGAACACATGTTTACAAATTGAAATAAGAGGCTTCCAAGGACAGAGTATGGACTAATATGCTGCATAGTTTAACCTGCATGTCTGTGGGCAGAGGATAGACAGGTGATGGTAATCAAAACAGGAAGCTAGCATCCTCTGGAAAGAGTGATTATAGAGACAGTGCTCTTTGTATTAGTAATGATAGGTAATGTTTATAAAGTGCCCTATAAATTACTTAATATCTATCTGCATGACCTCATTTGATCCTCATAGTAACCTGAATCTGTAGATGGACATGAAGAATCTGCTTTTATAGATTAGGTTCAGAAAAGTTGTGGTTTGTCCACGTTACCCATTAGGGAAATTTTAGAGTCAAGAT
The DNA here is from genome assembly GCF_020740605.2 of Lemur catta. Classification (NCBI taxonomy): domain Eukaryota; kingdom Metazoa; phylum Chordata; class Mammalia; order Primates; family Lemuridae; genus Lemur; species Lemur catta. The sequence goes on from NC_059135.1 coordinate 77,153,586, forward strand.
TTGAACCTAAGACTTCTAATGTAGGATATGGCTTTGTTTCTCAAACAGGATGCATTTTTATTTCTCTTTTCTTTCCTCCTCTCTCTCACAAAAATATATGCCATGCACTGTGCAGGCACTGGGTAAACAGTGGTGAACAACATAATCCTATTCCTTACCTTTATGGAGCTTAGTCTACATGTCTTAGGATAGTGCTGATTAATGAGGTAGGACCAGCCAATCTACTGAGCTGGCTATTGAGCGCTTCTGACTTGTGGCTAGTTTGAATTGAGATGTATAATAATTGTAAAATATACACTGAATTTAAAAGATTTAGTTCAAATAAAGAAAGTAAAATATGTCATAATTTTTATATTGATTATATGTTGATCATATTTTAGATATTTTGAGTTAAAATATATTACTAAAATTAATTTCACCTCTTTTTAATGGTTACTAGAAAATTTGAGTGGCTATTAAAAAATTGAAAATTATATTTTTCACTCACATATGTGGCTCACATTTCCATTGGATAACAAGCCCTGACCTATGGGAAAGTGATTTCCTAGGGTACTTTCAGCCTTTTGGTACTTCAGTGGTTACATTTTTTACGTTGAAACATTTGGATCATTTGAATTTGTCCTGGTACATGCTGGTCTGTATCCCAATTTATTTTTTCTCCAAAATGACTCAACACCATTTATTGGGTTGTTCATCTCAGATTTGAGAGACTGCCTTTATCATATGCCAGCTCCTTGTATGTACTGTATTTATTTCTAGACTTTGTCTTCTTTTCTATTGGTCATGTCAATATTTGAACCAGTATTATACTTTCTATTTTTGAAATTTTAAAATATTCTTTAATGTCTGGTAGGGTTAGTCTCCATCTCCAATGGACTTTTTCTCCCTTACAGTTTACTTGGCTGTTATTTTTTTCATTGTCTTTAGTTAAAAAAAATTAGAATTGGTTGGTCCAGTTGAAAATAAACCAAACACCTTTTTTAAAAGTTGTGATCAAGGTAAACTAAACTCAAAGAGAATTGACGTCTTTCTGTATTGATTCTTCATATCCAAGTAGATAGTACAGCTTTCCATTTATTCAAGTGATCTTTGGGATTTTTTCAGTAGTACTTTACCATTTTCTTCATAGAGGTCTTATCCATTTCTTAAATTTGTTTTATGTAATCTTTTCTTTAAATGCTGAGATATATACACATATATGTGTGTGTGTATATAAGAACATATTAATTTGTATTCTGTAAGCTTACCAAATTCTCTAATTGTAGTAAATAGATTTTTGGTTGATGGTCTTGAGCTTTCTAATCTTATTTATAAATATCGATCATTTTATTTATTTCTTTCCAGTTTTTATACCTTTGACTTTTTCTCATCTAATCTGTTGGCTAGTACCTGCAGTTCAATGCTAAGTGGTAGTGCTGATAGTCTCTTTTTCTTGTTACCGATTTTACTGTTTATTCCCTAAGTAAGATGCTGGCTTTTCAGTTGCACTGGATATATTTTATTATAGTAAAAAAAAAAAAAAGTTCATCTTTCTATTTTAAGAATAAAAATTTTGTTTATTTTTACTATTTATTTATTTATTTATTTATTTTTAGAGACAGGTTTCCTCTGTTGCCCAGGCTGGTGTGCAGTGGCAGGGTCCTAGCTCACTATAACCTTGAACTCCTGGGCTCAAACAATCCTCCTGAGGTCTCAGCTTTCTAAGTAGCTTGAACGACAGGCATGTGCCACCATGCCTGGCTAATTTTTTTCTTTTTTTAACATTTTGTAGAGAAGGGATCTCGCTATGCTGACTAGGCTGATCTCAAACTCCTGGCCTCAAGCAATCCACATCCCCGTCAGCCTTCCAAAGTGCTGAAATTATAGGTGTGAGCCACCACACCCAGCAATTTTTTAAAAACATCCTGAATAATTGTTAAATTTGGTTAAATGCCTTCTCATGATCATGTGATTTTCTTTTCTTTTTAGAGCTATTAAAATGATGAATCTATTAATAATCAATTGACTTATTAATATTGAGCCTTGCTTATATTTTTGAGAAAAGGATCCCTGTTCATGATGTCTTACTCTGTTTTCATTTCCTGCTGGACTCTGTTTGCTAATATTTTATATAAGATTTTGGCATTTATTTATAAGCAAGATGAACTTGTATATTGGTCTTATTACTCTCATTTTATAAAAATAAAATAATTTTAAAGTTCTTCCCACCCCATATTACTCTATACCAGTTTAAATAGAAATGGACTTACCTGCCCTTTAAAAATTTGGTAGAATTCCCTTGTGAAACCATAAACCATGTGAACCTAATGCCTTATTTGGAAGGTAGGGATAGTGGTGATGATGTGATGATAGATTTTTCTGTTTTTCAATTCTCTCTATCTCTTTATGGAAATGTGGTTTTTTAGATTTCCTACTTCCTCTGAGATAGGCATGTTAAATATTTTTTTCTACAAAATTGTGCATATATGTATATATAGTTTTTTTTGATGTTTGGAAGGTTTTCCTTCTATTAGTTACTGTATGCTCTTTAAACATGCATATATTTCTATTGCTTGATTTAGTTTTAAATTATATCCAAAGACTCCTAGCTATTATGATTAAGGCAGTGAGTGAGTCTACTCCACCTCCAAAATTCTTTTAGTTTTCCCCTGACAGTTGTATTATATCTACATGGCCAGAGCAAATACCTCTTATGTTCTAGTTTGCCATCCTGATTCCCACATTGGCTTTGGTTTACTTCTGTGGTTAAATGTATTTGCTGGAAGACTTCTGCTTCCAACCAATATGAAGTAAAATGGACTGGATTTACTTTCCCATCTGAAACAAACAAAAAATGGACAAAACACATGAAAATATGATTTTCAAGACTCTGGACATCCAGCAGTGAAGGACATTGATCACTGAGAGAAGTGAACAAAATGAGGTGGGCCCTGTGACCTCCCCAGCTTAATGCCTCGGGTAACTTTCTAGGCCTTGGTGCTAGGAGGCAGGCACCTTGATTTGAGGAGATGTGGATAAGCATCTGGGTAAATAAAGAAGACTGGAATAAAGAGAGATACTGCAAGAGAGAATTCCAGAAATCTGCAGAGCATCCCATTTGAATATTCATATGAATACAGATCAGCACCTGCATGCTAGGAAACTCTCAAGGCTGGAGAAAGAACCATCTGAGAAGGTTAGAGGGAATAGTGCCCATTGCTCACTAAAGGCCAGAAATAGTACCTGTTCCTACCAGCCAGAATAGGAAACATCATGATTTGGTCATGGCTGTGGGCTCAACTGAGGTTCAGTGGGGGAAGGATCTGTTCCAAGCTCACATGATGATTGGTAGCATATGGTTCTTTATGAGCTTTAGTTTCTTGCTTGCTGTTGCCCAGACCCACCCTAATTTCCTTGCCACGTGAACCTTCCCAGAGCCAGCAAAGGGAGAGAGTTGCCTTGTAAGGTAAGGTAATACAATCTTATGTAATGTAATCTTATACATCCTGTCACCTTTACTGTATTCTGTAGTTTAGAAGCAAGGAGTTGATCTTGCCTCTACTCAAATGGAGGAACTACACAGGGCATGAATACACAGAGGTGGAATCATGGGGCCACTTTAGATTCCGTCCTCCACACCAGAGATTAGACAGTATCTTAAAAACAGCTGTATTAAAAAAAGAGAAAAAAAAAACAGGCTATGTCAGAAAAAAGTTAAGCACTTAACAGATTTCTCATTGGAAACACTGCAAGAGGAAGACAGTAACATCTTTAAAGCACTGAGAGCAAAACAAAAACTGTTTACCTGGAATCCTATACCTGTGAAAATATTGCTCAAAAACAAAAGTAAAATAAAGGCTTTTTGACTGAGAGAACAAAAAAAGAGAAAGAAAAGAAAGAGTTGAAGAGGAAGCAAGAAACTTCATTTGGTTTCATTTGGAGCATTAGGTACATCCCTCCCAACACTACCCCCATTAAATCTTTGACTCCTCCAAGGTCATAATCTTAGGAGCATATATCTGTCTGTTATATCTCCCAAATCTGGGCTGATACATGTATATATTTGTGCATCCCTACTTGACTGGGTGGTGGAGGTGGCAATTAGAATTAAGTCAAAATATTTATCTTAGTGTTTTTGAATAATTTTCATCTACCATTCTTTTCCTGTATAAAAGAACTTTTTAAAGAAGCAGTGAGCTTCCTAACTTGAGATTCTTAAGAAATCTCTTATCCAGACAATAATTTGAGGGTTTCATATTTAATTGAGAGTAATATATTAAAAATTATTTAAAATTAAATAATTTAAATTATTTAAGATAATATTTGGCATGCTTTTCAAACTTCTAAATATAGCTATGTTTTAGTAACAAAAATATTTTGATTTTGCTATGGTTAGGCTCAACTCCAGTTTCCTTATTTGTAAGTAGAACAAGAAATACTATGCTTTTCATCTCATAAAATTTAAAAATTTTTAATTTTGTATCATATATATAGGAAAATACTTTGAAGACTCTGAGAACACATAAAATTATAAAGTATATATATTAGAATTATGGTGTCATTTTTAACTTTGTCAAAAATAACTGATTTTCAAAATGCCGTATATAATGAAGTTAATGTCTTAAAGTACATGTTTGTATTCTAGGAAATTGCAAATTTTCTGCAATCTAGTTATTCTAATCTAATGGCTTTGCTTCATAAATTATTTGGGCTTCTTTTTTATTAACTTTAGTCCTGGATCAATTTGGTGTCACCTTTATCATGGTGAATTCCATATTGCTGTAGTGGTTTGAGTGGCTATAGTTTCTACTATCTTGGTGTATAACTTACTGAAAACATTTTGTTAAAAAATATTTCACCCAAATATTGAAATATCCAGCATTCTTTCATTGACTGCCTATCAGCCCACGGAAAGTTATTGACTTACTCCTTAAAAAAATCACTTCAGTTTTTTGCATAATTAAAATATAAAGATTTTCATTTACAGAAATTCAACTATAGGCAGCATAATTTTAATACTAGTAGGATCAAGAACATTAGATGTTTTTGTAAATGCTAGAAAGCCTTTTAATACTGCCATTAAGGTGAAAGCTATTAAGCATTAGAAACAAAAAACACATGGTCAGTTCAGACCTCTGAACATAGTATATAATGAAAAGGTTCAGAGATATTGGAGTACGACTGGGAATTCAGAGAGGCAGCTGTCTGTCTTCATGGAGGCAGTGGTATCTGACTCAGCTTTGAAGGATGAGTGGGCATGGGATGGACATGGAGGAACAGCCAGACAGTAATAATAGCTTATAGTTACATAGCATTTACTACTTGCCAGACACTGTTCTAAGCTCTCTCCATATGTTAACACATTCCATTATTAATATCTCAATTAATAAGGTGATTATTATCTTAACTTTTGAGATGAAGAAACTGAGACCCAAATTTGTTAAGTGACTGTTTCCAGGTCTCACAGCTAAGAAACAGTGGTACTGCTATTTAATCTCAGCCTTTTCAGCCCGAGTCTCTTTCTATCACTGGGATGTTCTGCCTCCAATTAATATGATGTATTTTGTGGGTACGGTAGGATAAGTGAAGTTAAGGAAGGTTGAAGTCACGGAAGCTTTTGAAAGGGAGGCAGAAGCATTCATATGTTATTGATGTGAGTATAAAGTGGTTCAGTCTTTCTAGAAAATAATTTGGTAAAACTATATTGTATCAAGAATCTCAGTAATCACACTCTACGTATTTGTCCTAAGAGTGTTGGAATACAACTCTCTGTAGATCTCTTGCATCTGTGTGTCTTACAAGGAGGTTTGTGTAACAAACAGCATTGGAATATAGAAATAGCATCTCTCTTCTGGTCAGATAGCTGGTTTATTTACCATCCAGTATAATAAAGATAATGTCTCTGTTTGGAGCAAAGGTTGGGCAAGTTTGCTTGCAGCTCATTATAGATGATTTGGGCTTCCTAAGCTCAGGGTTGCTCAGCTATGATGCAAACCCACAGCCTTTGCATCATCTACCTGGGCCATGGCACATCAGCCTGATGGGCTCTGGGGGCCAAAGGGAACTGACAAGAATGAAGCACGTGCTGTTTACTGTGTCCTGAGTAAGTAGTCCTTTCTCTCTGACTCAGGAGTGTTATGTCTGCTGCCAGCATCTAGGACGCTGTGGCAGGCTAACTTGTTAGTAGGGCAAAATCTCAGACTCTTCACAGTTCTCGACAAAGGACTGATTAGAATTATCAGTAAAGCATTATGTATAATAATTGGAAAGTAACTCAGCTGGCCAGTATTAAGGGAACAGTTTTGTAAATTATGGTACATTCATATAGTGGACTGTTAATTCCACAGTCCTTACATAGCATGTCTTTACAAATTTAAATATTTAGGAATATACTCATGAGAATGTTAAATAAAAATTATATTATGAAAATGATGCCTATAGTAGAATCCCAGTTTTATAAAATGTGTTTACATGTTAAGAAAAAGAAAACTGGGATAAGATATTCAAAATGTAAAAATTGTTACATAGAGGTTGTGGAATTGTAAGTGATGTTATTCCTTTCTTTTTCTCTTTCTGTATTTTCCGAATTATCTTGTAATTAACATCTATTACTTTTATAATAAGGAAAATACACATTATTAATGAAGTCAAGCTGAGGAATTTGACACGGTAATAGGCAGATCAGATATCATATATAATCTTGAGAGGACAGTAATATGAGGATACATTTAAGGCCTATACAATCAAAGATCTGTTTTTCATTAAAATGGACATATACAATATAACTGAAAATCATTAAACAAAAGCTTTTTAAAAATAAGAAATCCAAGTTATAACAGAGATACAAAGGAAACATATTTTAGAAATTCTAATTTAGAGGAAACAATCCATTTGAACAAAAATCTAAGCTCACCAAAGCCTCTCATTGTCTAATAAAAAGGAATTAAGTCAGTTAATCATAAGGAGCAATCTTTACATAATGAAGTATTGAAAGATGAAATGATCTGATATCTGGAATTTAGTTTAAAATATTCCAGCAAAAAAAAATAAATAAAAATAAAGTGGAGAGGTAGGTGAACCAACCTTGGCAAAAATACTGATAACTGTTGAAGTTGTGTTGCAGTACTTGGGGTTTATTATACTGTCTATTTTTGTGTATGCTTGGAAATTTTTATAATGGGAAATAAACAAAATATCACTAATTTATGTAGTTTTAAAACAATGCCCCTCAGCCTTGGCAGCAAATAGGTATTACATGGGAGCTTTAAAATCTACTGATGCTTGGATCATTAAATGGCCTTCAGTGTGGCTTAGGCATCAGGATTTTTTTTCAGTCTATTGAGTGATTCTAATGTTTAGCTCATGTTGAGAACTAAAGTTCTAAGAGGACTCTGTTAGGTTGATCTTTATTACAAGGAAGACTGAACATAATAATGGATATTTTCACAGCATTTCTATAAAAAAAAACAGGTTTTATATTATGTTGGTTCATGGACCATCCATCCCTTAGTAAAAAGTGAGAATAGGCTAATAATTTTTCTTATAAAGATAGTTGTACTGAGGACCAGAATAAAATAGCATAGGTAGTTAGTGTTTCTTTCGCTCAATAAAATAATAAAGTTTCAGTGATTCTAAGGAATGAATAACTAACATATCTCTTTCAAATATTATTTTAATAAGAAGAACCTTAAGTGATATAGAGAAGATAGTTTTTTTTAAATTAGCATTTTAAATTTTCTTAAAGTGATTCTTACTCATTTTAGAAAACTTAAAAGGACATTCACAGATAAGAAAATAATCAGCTGTAGCTCCATTATCCATGGTTAATACTGATTTATAGCATTTGATTTCAAATTTATTTTAGCTTTTTACTGTAAAAGTTTCAAACATAAACGTAGATGTAGAAGTATCATAAATCAGCTTCAGTAATCATCAACTTCAGTAATCATCAACTCATGACCAATCTTATTTCATCTGTCTCCTCCTATTTTATCCTTCTCCTCCCCTTGGATTATTTTGAAGCAAATCTTGTGTATCACATCATTTCATCTATAAATATTTTAGTATGTATTAGAGCAAATAATCTTCAGGTCATTATCACGTATCTCGAGTATCGGTATTCTATGTTGACTGAAGGGAGATCCATATGGTATAGCTCCTAATTCTGTAGTTGCCAAAGATGGTGTTGTGTTATAAAAGTAAAGAGTCTGGCTTATATCCTTGAGCTACAGAAGGATCTGCTGGCAGGTCCAAGACTTTTCTCAGAAATTAACTCTCTATCAGTCTAGATAAGTAGTAGATTGAAATCTAAGAAACCCAGAGTTCTACCCATTAAGCATCCCTTAATTTGGAAGATATTGAGGAGTACAGTTACTCAGTGTTTTACTTTAAAATAATCTAAATTGTTCTCCATTGTCATTTTGTGTAGAGCCAGGTAAACCCAAAGGGTTTGGCAGATTGAGTTAGTCATAGTGTGTTTTGGTAAAATTAACATGAAAGCAATATGTTAGAAAGTAGTTGAAAACAGAAATTATTTAAGAAGGTACTCAATTTTTGTGGTCTGAGCTGATAAAAACCTCATATTGTAGGGTGGGAGGAAAGGCAAAACTTAGCATCTTTATTTATAGTAAAAACTAGCACAGCTTGGTGATACTTTGGTACAGGGGTTAAGAATAAGGGAATAATAAAATCTGCCCTCAGTGCTACCCTAGGGATCTAACATAATATTATGCCCTTGGCAGAGGGTAAAGTTGAGAGAGCAAGGAATGTTAGGGGAATAAAGTGATGAATTAGTCCAACATTAGTATATTGTGTTTAAACTAGTAGCATGGCATCCCAGTAGGTGTTTCTGGTGGGCCACTAGAACTGGAGGCCTAGAATTCAGATAACTTATGTAAGCTGGAGATCTGCATTTGAAGATCATTCATGAAGCTATAAGGATGATTGAGTTTTCCTAGGGAATATTTGTTTAGGGAGGAGAGTGGGCAGGTAAAGCTAAATCCTTTCAGTAGTTCCAGTGGATGGATTCTTATGGGAATACGAATGAATTAATCTATATTACATTAAATTAATACTTATAGAATATCTATATCCCAGGCATTCTGTATGGAAAAGGGAATGAGAACTTACTGCATAGACTAGAATAACGCAAAGTGAATGTTGTGGCAGAGATATGTACAAAGATTCAGGAGAGTAAAAACTTGACAAAATGACTCATGGTGCCCAGGGCAGGAGGCCCAAAGTTTTCTGGTAGTGTGTGCATTCCTGGAGAATAGGATGGAGTGGTATGTCATGCAGAGGTACAGACACAGACAGGTGTGATTAGGGTAGTAATGAGGGTCTAGTGTGGCTGAAGCATAGGTTTTGGGTGAAGAGAATGGCAGGGACTTTGGTTCTTATAAGCAAGAACTAGGAAACCACTTGTGGGGTCTGAAGAATATTAGAATCTTTATTGAAATAGACAAAATCAACAGCTTGACTTCAACATGAATAAATAGATTGGGAAATAATGGAAAATTCATAGGTTTTGTTTTCTATTGAGCAAATACTATCACAATAAAGTAAGGTATATTCACTGGTATTAGTTTGTATTCATTTTGTTTATATCAAAATTTGACATATGACAATGTGACCAAAGTTAAGGAGCTAAAGATTTTATGTACATATTCACACACCCATACACATGGATTCATTTGCTCAGCATACTAATTATTAAGAGCAGGGAATTGGAGTTACAAAGAAGAATGAATAAAAATTCCACCTTTATGATTTTTGTTGATGAGTTGAAAACAGCTAATAAACAGTTATATTCTATATGGGTAAGTACAAAGATATGTGAACACCTAAGAAGAATACATAATTCAATTTGGGTGTTAATGGAAAGATTTGGAAGGCCTTCTTGGAGAGGTGATGACAATTGATTCTTTTCCTTTTTCTTTTCTTTTTTTTCTATTTTTTTAACCACAAAGAGGGAGAGGGTGACAATTGATTCTTAAATGATGCAAAGGAATTAGTGGTTGGGTTGATTTGTTAGAATCTTTATTGAAATAGACAAAATACCATGCAAACTAGATGATGGTAGCATGGAGATAAAAGGCAAACTGGTGTGTGTAGGGAACCACAGTCATTTCATTATCCTTGAAGCTCCAGTGGGGCAGGAGATGACTTGTAGAGCTAGGTAGAACTGGGGCAGGCTGACATTTTACATACAAACTTAAGGAACTTAGGTTTTCTGTAATGGAGTGATCTGGCCAGATTTGCATTCTATATACGTGGCTGTTGTGGCTAGGTATAGGATGAACTGTTTGGGAAGGCAGGCTTAAAAATAAGATTAGTTAAGTGGCTTTTGTATTCGTCCAGGCTTCACTATGTAAAAAGTTATGAATAAAGATGAAGTTGAAGGGACAGATAGGAGAAATATTCAGAAAGTAAAATGAACAAGATTCATTAATATGTTATTTATGGAAATTCAGGGAGAGTAAGTCAAAGGAAGGGATGACTGTCAGGTTTCTGCTTTTGTGGATGAGTGTGCCTTCAGCTGCAACAATAAATTCAAAAGATGAACATTTTATTGAATTAGATGGAGGGTTCTGTTTTGGACCTTTTGTATATGAGCTGCCAGTGGGCTATCCAAGCAGAGATTTCCAAAAGATAGTTGTATATCTAAACGTTGAGTGAGAAGTATAAGTTCAAAATCTGGATATGGGAGCCATGAGCATATAAGTAGCACTGAAAGCTAAAAGTGGGCATTCTCTGTAGTATCAGAACTATGTTCATAATCATTATGAATATGCTAAGTATATACTGAGCAAACTTGACTCAAGAACCAGAATTTGAAATGTACTCTACTTAACCTTGCCTAACTTGCTTAACTTTCAACTGAAACATCCTTTAACAAAGTGAACCATGAACCCAACCAAAGTCTTTTTTAAATATCATGTATTTTCCAAAAAATTTTAATCCTAGCACCAGAGTAGCATATCAAAATATCATTTGAACTGAATTGATAGACCATTTACTTGGAGTTCTTAGAGTTGGGTGGTTTGTGTATATAGGACACTTTATTCAGTGCAAGAGACTTCAAAGACAGTCCATATAATGATTTTGGCAATAAAATTTTCAGTTTTTCTTCTCTCAGCTCAAGCAGGGAGAAAAATTACTCCCAGATGAGCTTACAATTGCCAGCAATCCAAAATTTAACCAAATTGAATCATCAGAGTGTGTTTGAAGACTAACAAAATGTTCTTTCAGTAGATTCTAGGGCATAGGGCTTACTTAACTGCAGTGGCTCTGAAAAATGGTTATCACCTAAAGATCAGGAGTAATTAAGTCAAATGCTGTTCATGTGTAGAAGAGTTTTCCGATAATAATTTTGGTACGTCCAGCCTGAGCAACATGGTGAGACCCCATCTCTACAAAAAAATAGAAGGAATTAGCCAGGCCTGGTGGTGTGTGCCTTGTGGTCCCAGCTACTTGGGAGTCTGGGGCAGGAGGTTGCTTGAGCCCAAGAGTTTGAGATTGCAATGAGCTATATGATGACACCAATGTACTCTAGCCCTGTCAACAGAGTGAGACCCTAATCTCAACAAAAACAAAAACAGTAATTTTGGTAAGTGACATCTTGTTTGATGACAACAAACATAGGAGTAGAAACTAGAATGATAAATAAAGAAACTCTCAGATATTGCTGTATTTTGAACTTTGATTCATCATTTTATAATTGGAATTTTGTTGCCAAAACTAAATTGATTAATAATAATGACAAATAGTTTTAAAATGCTTATATAATGCTTACAATGTAACAAGCACTGGTCTAAGCACTTTACATATCCTCATACCTCCCCATGGGAGGAGTACTGTTATTAGCACCTTTATCACATAAGGAAATGGAGACAAACAGAGGGTAAGCAAAAAACTTGCCCTCAATCACATGGCTAGTAGTTGGTGGAGCAGGTAGTCTCCTTCATAGTTTATTGTAGACCCAGGTAGTCTCCCTTAAGAGTCCATGGTAGACTGAAATAGTCCACCCTCAGAGTCTATGGTACATCCAGGTGGTCTGGCTTCTGAGTACATGACTTTAACCACAATTCTAGTTTAAATATTAGTGAATGCAGTTGTCAAACAGTGTATCTATACATTGTGGAGTTTTACAAAATATGGAAACGACATGATTTTTGCCCTAACAGGCAGTCTCTGGCACTGTTTTTCAAATAATTTGCATTGCAACACACCACGATGATTCTTTTGACTTTCTACTGTGAAAAGACAGTAATATATATGATGAAAATATATAAGGAATATATGCTTTAAAATATAATTAAAAAATAGGATATATTTAAAAATAAAATATATGTTTAAAAATAAAGGGAATTTTTAAAAGTGAAAATTTAAAATTATCTCTTTAGGTTAACTGTACCTTATAGGTATGGACATATTAGGCATAGAGATTATTAACTTTAGGAGATTTTATAAGGACTTCAATGTATAATAGCATATGTTAAATACCTTGGTCTTTACCTAAGAAATATAAGTGGAAATTATTTTAAGTCAAATAATTCAAAAGGTAATAGGCATGCTTGCTATTACAAATTTAATTGTTAATATTTTTCATTTTTTAAATTATAAAAGTAATATATAATTACATAATAGAACATTTGGAGATAAAATATGAAAATCCATAAACCCAGCAGCTGTTATAACCTTATAGTCTTACTTCCTTATAGTCTTTTCCTATGTACCTAGTTTTACATTGTTGTAATAATAGCATGTTTATAAATTTGTACTTCAAGAAGTTTTAAATTCATTCTTAACATTACTGAGGATATTTTTTGTAAAAATAAATAAAACACTAATTTGTCTTTTGGATAAATCCACATTTTCATATTGTAGGTTTGTTTTTTAGTCTATACCAAGTACACATATTATCATTCAGAAACATTTTTGTGTTATTCTATTTATTTCTGTCTCTTTACTCTCATCTTGTTTCTGTGCCTTTGGCTTTCCCCTGCTGGGCAGTCAGGTCCACTGGTGCCCCCTACCTGCAGGCTCAGTCTTGCACAATACCTGAGCCATTCTTCCCCGAGCTTTAGGCCCACACCCACTGATTGGTGTGACTTATAGTTAGTTTGTCCATCCCAGACCTTGGATTCACTCGCACAGCTGTTTAGACTCCTGCTTTATTCCAACTGCCCATCCATCCCCCCATGTCCCTCTTATTGCCAGTTGCCATTGGATCAGCCCTAGGCCTTCCCTTTACTGCTTTTTCCTTTATCTCTCCTCACTTTTCAATTGTCAGTTTCAGATGACTTGGCCAGGTTTCTTCTCTTTATTTATTTATTTTTTCCAGTTATTCTACTTTATCCTGTAGGCCCCTTCTGGGGGCTTTGGTTCCTCTTTCTTAGTTCCTGGCAATTTTACCCTCTGCATATTCCCAGTCAGACATGATACCTGACGTTTGTATAAGATTTTCCAGGGTCACCTCCTGAATTCTGCATAAGACTTCTCCTTGAAATCCTTTTTGCCTTATTCATTGAATTCAACCAGCATCTTGCCCACTTTATGCCCTTAGGACCCAGTTTGTGCCACTAACTTCTCTGATGGCAGGTACTGTAGATGGTACTTTTTACTTAATGGTGCATAGTCTTCCCTGGAACCAGGTCTCTGCCTGTCTCTCTCTTCTTTCCTTGTTGGCCTCTTTTACAGAGGCCTGAAAATACCCAGGACAATGTCAGCATGGTTTCTTCTGAAAGCAAATTACTGTGTAAAAATCGAGAAAGGAAAATGAAAATTTTAATGCTTGTAGTTCACTGTCTTTTAAATTCACTCACTGATTTTTGTTAGATCTATTCAGATCCTTTTTACAACTTAACTATTTATCACTTGAAGCAAAAGGAGCAACTGTCTGTGTCATGTCCACGTCTTCGTACTGTGAAAACTCAAGAGGCAATGCATGTTGTGTCTAGGTTTAACATGACTATAACACAAAATAAAAGCATTCATCAATACAGACTAAATTAAAATTGGAGTTGCATAAATAGAATCTATGTTGAGCTGTCTTTATGTTGCCTCATCTATTCTACTTATTGATGAATTTTCATAACTTACTCCTTGAATAAATTATCCAAGAATTACCCCATTTTTTCTTTGTATATTATGTCGTATTTGTACAGAGGTGTTGCCATAATAAAATCTTAAAATGATTACTGTTTTTATTATTTAGTTGGACTGGATTTTTTAATAATGATTACTGTTTTTACTATCTAATGGAATGGATTTTTCATTTACAATTTGTATTAAAATGGAACAACATTGCCAAGTCTGCTATTAAAAAGGTCTCAATTATTGTTTCATTTTCTTCAACTGTAGGGACATTCAGATCTGTTCCTTCCTAGTAATACATGTAACTGGTCATATTGGTAATCATGATTAGAACACAAAACTTCTTTCCTCTAGGATATCAAATTTGGACATTCACTTATTTAATTTTAACCTTCTGGACATTATGCTGTTCTTTGCCTCTCTGACTTACATGTGGAATAATGTGGCATGGCCAGTTTCTTACAAAATGCAGCAAGTGGGGAGGTTCGGCAACAGAGTATTGGAGAACACAGCTGGAGGGAATTGGCTCAATTAAATATGCCATTTCCATTGCATACATTTAGGATGTCCGAGAGATCTGATGATGTGAGTCATAATCAAAGTAAAATGTTAGTCGTAGAGAAATTCAAGAAAGAAAATGTAATGAAGGATCCCAGGTAGTAGAAGAACCTGACAATGGAGAGTGTAGTTAACAGTCAAATCTAGACAGGCTGGTATTTGATTTCAGTTTGAACCAAATGTTATCTGTTCTTCCATGCCATAATCAGAAGTCCCAAATTACATCACTCTTATGACTAACTTAGAGGATTTCTAACATTTTCTCTGGGTTGCATGGAGTTGTCTCAAGGACTGCCATGTGCAAAGAAAGTGTTGTCAAAGAAAGGAAAGAGAGGTCTAGTTAGGTGACATTCCAGACCATCTATGCTTGCTTTACTTAAAGGCATTTTTATGTGGTTTACATATTAGAGTTTTGTGTAAGAATTCTTTTGAGAAAAGTGGCTGCTTTAAGAAGGTTTGAGAACTATTCCATTTCTCTGTCACTGACAGAAAGACCCTGTTTAGTGCTGTCTCTCTGTTAGCTGTTGATGTGACAGGGGTTTATTGAGTGCCAGGCCCTCTAATGCTTTCCTGCGTACCCTCGTCATCTATTGGGCTATTGAATAATAGCTGCTCTACAGTCTTAGGTTTTTCCTGTGGTTCTGCACACAACTCACTTATATTTTCTCTCCACGTTTTCTTGATATTCTTATCTGTAACTTCAAAATGACTTCTATACTAAAGGTTCCAAAATCTGTGTCTCCAGTCTGACTTTGCCACTTAATACCCACGTGAGGTTTGAGAAGTCATCCTTTCTGAGCCACAGTTCTCTTGTACAACTGATGTCATTACCAACCTTAGAAGGATAAAAAGAGAGTGAAGATACAAGCTTGTAAATTATATAATTCTAAAGAAGAGTATTGTTTTTATTGCTGAAATCAGTATCTTCTGGACCATATTTCTAACCTTTTTTTTATAGGAAATGCTTGTTTGTATAATCCCTGATACCTTAAACTTAAGATTTATTGAACAGTACCCAATTATTTCTTTTCCTTACATGAGATACCATCCTTGATTTTATATTTTTATTAATGACATGATCTTTCCCATAGTCATTACATTTCAAAATCTTGAAAGCACCTTTTAGTCTCTTCTTTAGATTTCACTGTTACCACATTTCTTCAAGCTTTCATTGCAACTTGTCTGGGCTATTATAATCATCTCATACCTGGTCCCCCTTGTCTTCAGTCTTTACTTCTATTAGTGTGCCTTATATCCTGCTGTTGTGGGGTTTGTTTGTTTTTTGTTTCTATGTTATTATTTTGTTTTTGTTTCCCTCCTTACTAAAAAAATATAGCCAAAATGTTACTGATGTCCACACAGACAGATAAGACTCCTCAGTTTTGCATTCAAGGTCCTCTATAATATATACTTACTCTGCATTTGCAGCTTTCCTTTTTACAACTCCTTCATGAACCTACCTTTCAGCCAAACCTTTTGTTTTCCGAATGAGTGTCCACCACTTTTATTTTTGGATCTTGCCACAGGCTCTCCTGTCTGTCTGGAATGTCTTTCCTTTGTTGCAAAACTACTGATCCTGTAAGGCCTGTTGAAAATGCCACCTCCCTGAAAGTATTTGTAATTTTCCTCCAAACAAATGTGATTATGACTACCCTCTTCTCAACCCACTGTCTCATTGTTTTTTACTTCATCTTTCCACTGCTCCATGCTTGTGTAATATCTAAGTAATTGCCTAAAATACAGTTACCTCTTTCTTAAGCCTAACTTGATCATTGTCTGTTTCTTTCATTGGTGAAACGTACTTGAGTCAGCCTCAGCCCCATGATGAAAAAGTGGTTGGTGGTGGCAATGCAATTTCATCTTACAGTTTATGTCCCACCATGGTACACATACAAGAGGGAAAAGTGGCTCCCAACCAGCTTTACGCTATTGAAAATATGAGGGACCATTTTAACACTGTCTGTTTTCCTTGATAAGATGCAGGAATATGTGCTGAGAGAATTATTTCAAACATTTTTATTTATATCCATGTTACAATATAATTAAAGGAAAGTATTCTAATCAGAAACTAAGATTTTATAGAAAAAGTAAATTTACTTACTCCTAGAAAGACATCTTGCCTGTTCTTGTCTTTGATTAATCTTCTGAGGGAAATTTCCTTTTGTTTGTAGTTTGTGTGTGTCCCTATTTTGAAGTATTAGTCTCTGCCTCAAATCCCTTTCATATATTGCAAATCATCCAATCTTTTGCTACTTTAATGTTGTCAACCATTCACTCTTTATTGTTTTTTTTAAATGCCAGAAAATAAAATGCAAAAACCCCACCCCTATATTAATGTAATTTTATGGTTAAGATTTTACATTCACAAAAGTCTAGAAATTCAAAGTTATAGTTCCCAGAAGAATCCTAATTCAGTCACATTGCATAAACTGATATTAAGGCTGAAATGTATCATCATTACAATAATGCAAAATACCCATATATGCATGAGGACACAGTTATAGTTGCTGAGGGAACCATAATTTTGGATTTTCTGACTTTTTTTGCACATACAATTTCAACTATAATGTTAAGTTAATGCAGTTTTTTCATTGACTCTGGAGTAATGTATCTGTTGCTATGCTTATCTTGAAAATAAGTTTTCATTGGCTCCATTTTTTCCTTCTGTGTATCTATAAACCTATACTTATAGAGATCTGATGTCCCTACAAAAAGAACTACCTAAAGAATATTTCTGTGTAAAAATAGTTTTTAGCTTCATGTATGCTGGTACTCTCTCTGCCTTCTCTCTCTCTCTCTCTCTCTCTCTCTCTCTCTCTCTCTCTCTCACACACACACACACACACACACACACACACTTACACACACACATATACACATACAGCCTCACACACTTATGTTACATTCTGGCACATTATAGAAACAGGTAGCATATCCACTACCTGCTGTTGAAAGTGTTGACGATACTGAATTATTTATTCTATCTTCTACACTATCCAAAATCGTTTTGGATACTTTGACACATTTTGGTCTCTTCCATATGGATACTTCATGGTGGCAGAGTTGCCAGATGCTCAGGTTTTGTGACAGTCTTAGTTTTTCAAGGACTGTTGGAATATTCTTGGGAAAATCTCGCCTTCTTACTGATTCCTATGGAGTGGTAAAATACTAACATTTCTTTTAAAGTGTTTTTCAAGACAAGGAGTTATTACAAAAAGTTACTAGAATGTCCCATCTGAGTATATTTAACTTTGGGAACTTAGTAAGGGAGCAGTTTTTCATGAAATTCATTTACAATGAGTTGGGATCCCTCTAACAATGAGTAATAACAGCAGTGCATATAAATTTGGGAAATAAACAAATTTGAGGGTATTTCAACATTTGAAATATCAAATAATGACTCTCATAAAATGTCAGCCATCTATTTATATTTCAGTTGCCAAAATGCAAAAATAAAGAGCAGGATGTCAAGTCTAGTTTATCTTTTTATCCCTTATCAACTAGACAGGATCCTGCATATAATATATATAACATACATAGGCTATATATATCATTAATAGTAGATATATGCTGCTCATATATATATTTATGTGTTAAATATTTGCTTAGTTAAGTAGAATGTGGATATTTATGGTCCCAGGTATTTGCTTTTCCTCTTTAGTATGAGTAGAAACTCATAATTTCCTCCCTTTCCAATCCCTGCCTTTAATACACACATAACTGGAAATTCTGCACATCTTTTAATGCCCATCTCAAGTATTTTCTCCTTGAAAGCCTTTTCTGGCTTTTCTGGACCAAGTCTGAGGTTCCCCTCTTTCTTCTCTCATGGCAGTCTGTATATTTCCTGACATTCCCAGGCTACGATTATGTATAAGTAGAGAAAAAGGAAGAAGGGACAGGCCTGACTCAGAAGGGAAGCCTCCCTGCTGTGTCCTATGTGCAAATATCTTACATGGCAGAGAGAGGCTTTGACTTCCATTATGTAACCTACGACATGTGACCTTCAGACACGTGACCCTCAGACATAGAAAATTCGAATACTAGTGAGAGGCAGATGGATATTTGTAGTTAGTCTCTAGTGTATATTATACCCATGTTCAATTACTTTGACTACATCTTATAGAGACAAGGGGTAAAACATGATCAAAAAAAGTTTTTCTGTTTTTTCTTGGTGAATAGACTTTTCCCCATTTAAATGGAGAATATTTTCATCTAAACTTCTAATTTTAAGTTGCTTCCACTGTTGGAATTATGAGGCTGGACTCAAAAGCATCAACTGTGACTTCCTTTCTATTACTGACTCTACACAGGTTCCAGCTTTGCCTCTAACTGGCGATCCCAGGGTGGCTTCTCAGTCACCTGGTAAGGAAGTGTGGCCTAGGAAATTTTAAGTTCCTTCTTGCTTTGTTATTTTATGAGACTCACATATAGTGTGGCATGCTAGGTGAGACCAAGAGAAATGCATCTCAGAAAGTTACCATGTGATGTAGGTTGTGTTGAATGACCCCACTAGTTCATTTTAGATGAGATAACAGTATTATTTACGTAGCATTTTGCACTTCCCATCTGTTTTTTCCCCTTGTACCTATGTATATGTCAGTTACTTTAAAAAGAGAGAGAGAGAGAGAAAGCAATTGTTTAAGTTGTGATCAAGGGAAGCATATTTAAAAAAAACCCGATTATTTGTGAAACTTAGCTACCTAGTGAATTTTTAATTTTTGTTTTACTCTGTTTGATCTTTAAAAAACTAGCTTTAAAATGTTTCCCCTCTGTGGATATAGACTGGGTCATTAAAATTAAAGTTAGAATTTTCACACACAGGATTGAGCAAATCAATGTTTATAAAAAGTTTTATCTTTAAAGTAAGAGTATAAAGGACTAGGATATAGTCTTAGGACTTGCAACTTTGAATTCTTTTTCTGTTGCAAATATACTACATGATTAAACATTTCACTCTCTAACATTTCTTGAGGGCCTACTGTGTACAGTATACTTTGCTGGCTTTGACTTTTGTAATTAATTATCTAGTGATACCCTTATAATTAAAGTGATGTGTAAAATAGCAAAACATTAGGGATACTAAATTATTTGTGGGGAGGTATTTTTCTAAGTGGCATATTAAACACCAAATTTAGGGAAGATTTCAAAGAACTGTCTTGGACTTGCCAAAACAAACATAGGAGAAATAATCAAAACACAGGAATAATTTATATGAGAAGCATAACAAAAGATGTCACAAATCAAATAATAAAATGACTCAATAGAATAAAGGATTCTAGGAAGCAGATTTAAAGCAAATACTCATAAGCACTGAAAAATTTAGATCTTATGAATGATTATGGAAAGACTGAATATTTAGGAGATATTGTGCTTGGTATTTTAGCTGTAGATATGACTCAGTAAAAATAGCAAGTCACAGTATTTTTCCTTGTTAGCTTATTTGTTATTTGGGCTCAAAATACCTTTCTCTCCATGGTTGTCAGGAATAGCTTAGTTGATATGCCAGGAAGCAGATATTATTATTGTAATTATTATTATGATTATTTTCATTATTACTGTGTCATAATATTCGAGTCTAAATTTTGTTAATGTCCAAAAGCCACTCTGTGCTTGCCTATCGTTGGTTTCTCAGCCTTGTGCATAAACTGAGCTTTCTGTATTTATGTGAGTGGTAGTGTTCTGGCTTGACTGGTCAATGTGTCCTTAAATGTGTATAGTCTTAGACTACACTGGTAGGGTTGGATTGGAATGATAATAAGACATTTCCATTACCTTGGGTCTCCAGTCTTCCAACTGTATAGTATTTAGAAGTGAACTCAAGAGACTCATGAGTGGCATGAACTAAAGGGCAAAGAACATTCCAATATAAAATGATATACTGCTGTTAAGGAATAGTCTTCTACAATAGATTAATCATGAGATGAATTATAAATATTTCACATACTAATTATATTAGTTTATGGAGATAAAACACCATATGAAGTGTTCCCAGCACACTCAGCAAGTTAGATGCGCTTTGCATGTTAATTGACTTCTTCAAGGCTAACGACCATGAATCCCCGAAGATGACAGAAATTATTATCATGATATTGTACATTCCTGATCTTTGTACCAGGTTGACACTTACCTTTCCCCTTGAGTTCCTTTTCTTTGGATCGTATCTTGAGTACTTGATATGTTAGGATGGTGAAGCAGAGAACAGTGCCTGAAATATTATTAGGGACCCTTAGGAAAAAGTAATGGGCTCAATCAAAAATGACATCAAATAATACTTCCTAGAATTGTGTTGGGTGCTTAAGTTAAGATGGTGCATGGATGCTTCCCAACTTGATTTTTAGTGGTAGGAGCAAATGTCATATCAAATACATTACTATAAACAGAGGAGGAAATAAATGGTTAACGTAGTTATTCCTTCATTTATTTGAAAACATGTATTAATCACCTGGGCAGGATAGGGGACATGAAAGATATTAGGGCCTGCCCTGCAGGAACTTAAAATCCAGAGTGGTAACTGCCATGTCAGGGAAACTATAGGATATTTAACAAAAGAACAGTAGATGTCATTTATCTCATCAAGAAATATATACTTTAATGGGAGGAAACAGGATAATATTAATACATAAAATACTGTAGAAACATGTAGAACAGATATGTAAAATTATATAGCAAACTAGAACCCACATTTTTCACAGACATATTCGGTGATGAGGTCCTTTAGTTTAATCAAATTTCCAAGCATTTTCTTTTATTAAACTATTATCTGTTATCTTTAGTTACCTACTGGGCACTCTGCTTACATTCAGCAGTTGTAAAAGCTGTCCCCTTCCTTATTCCCCCTCTACTCCAAACCCTGTTTTGTTTTTTTCGCTGGTGTTAAAGAATATTACCACCTCCTCTCTGATTCTGTGAGCTAGAAACTTTTGAGTCACCTTTAGCCTCTTCCTTTCGATAACTAAGCCAGACATTTCTGTTTCTTTCATCACTCTTAAAATCACCCACCTCTCCCTATCCCAGTGCCCTGACCACCTCCACGCTGTCTGAGTAGGCTGACTCCTTCATGTCATTTAGGAGGCTGCCAAGAGTGCATCTCCTTAGGCAGGCCTTCACTGATGGTCATTATCTCTCCACTTTGTATAGTCAGAGCAGTCGTCACTCAATAAATGTGTGATGAATAAAGTGATGAAATAAAACTATTCAGGTTAGTATAGTTCTTTTTTATACCATTGATATTCTTTTATTACACAAACATAGCCTATAAAGAAGTACAATTAACATAAAAATGTTGAGTTATATTCTAATTTTCGATGATTTGAAATCAGCATGGAATAAGTAGAAAAGGTTTTAGGTCCACATCAACTTGGATTTGAAACTCATCTCTGCCTTGTAGTAACTGCTGTTGTCTTAGCATTTAACCAAACCTCTTGTGCTTTAATTTTTTAATCAGTAAAAGGGGGATAATAAGACATACTTCTTAGGGTGCTCGTGGTGAGGATTAAATAAAACAATGTATATGTAAAGAATCTTGCAGAATACATGGTCCCCTGTCTTCCTTTGGAATATTATCATTAACATTAGAATATTAGGGTGATTTAAGGATTTTATTATCAAAAAGTGTTGATAGAGAGCCATGGTTTTAAATCAACTGGTTTTACGTCTTCTGTATTTGGATATATTCAGAACGTCCTTGTTTTGAGAGTGATAGTGATTAATGGTGGTACTTTGTTTAATTCTTTATCTTCTCATTTTACTCCCATTTTTCTTGGCCAATGAGCATTCACAACTCAGTTAATTAAGAAAAGATGAAATAAAAGATTGTTAGTATAATAATAAATGTGCAGTGATTCACCATATTGCTAGCAGATTAAGTGCGGACTTCTTATCCTGCATTTGGATACCTCCAGGTCTAATCGAAGACCACCTTTCCAGTTCTGTCTGATGACTTACTTTTTTTCAATCCCTAAACTTATAGCCAACTATTCCTCTTTTCTGTGACTTATTCAGATAGCATTGTACTTTCTAGACTCAAGACCTCAGGACCCAGACTTCCCCTGCCACCCCCCAAAATCCTGAGACTTCCTGGTTTTTCACTGCTCTTCGTTTCCTTTTCTTCTTCTGAGCCTCCATAGTACTTAGTACCTGTACCTTTATTCACAATCAATCTCACGCTGCTTTGTGACATTTCTTGTGCAGGACAGGGCTGTTACTTATCTTTTTCATTGTTATTTAATGTTTCCTGTATTTATGGCTTGTTTCACCAATTATATTGTCAGCTCTTTTACAACAGGGATGATATCTTAAATTGTCAAGAGATTTCACAATGTTCTGATTCGTTGACTTATTGATAGAATGCCTAAAACAGATATATCTGTAAATGTTCTGACTGGTTCATATTACCTTGGGTCTTATAAGAATACTCTTAATAATGAATTCCATTCCCCAAAGAAATGAACACATACATCAAAAAATGTTTAAATGTATGCAGTAAAAATTGCAATTTATTTATGGATTTTTTTTTTCAGTAGCAGGCCTACCCTCACTTCCTGTCTCTTCCTTTCTTGTTACAAACATAGTTACAGAGTGTCTTGTATGGATTAGGCACTGTGCCAGATACCACGAGTTAAAAGACTTGAGAGGTTGCTGGAATAATTTAAGAGGCACCTGAGCTTAAGTGGTACCTTTAGCTAAAAAAGCTCAACAGGTGTTATATAATTTGTCTCCTTAAGCATCCATAACACAGGTCAGAGTGCTGATGCCTGCAGCATGGGTGGATGTTAAGAAAACAGCCTCATATTGGAGATACTGCTCAGTGGCAGGTCCTACCTGCAAACCTCGATTCCCTGCCTTCTCGACAAGTGTTCTTTACACAATGCCTTCTTGTACCCAGTGCTCTCCTGGCCATTGTGATAAGCACAGGAAAGGAAAATTACATGGTGGAAAAAAGCAAAACTGCCCAATTAATTGATGCCACACCATGAGACAGCTTTTGGGAGACTAGATACTCTATTTAACAGCCTGTAAATTACCCATTACAAGAACCTAGGAAATTAAATGACTACGTTTCCTATTCTTTTAGATAAGACTTCCATCTTGTATTTTTAATTGTTTCAGCAAAAGGAAACATTCTGTTATGCAGTGTTCTTGAAGGCTTTTGAAAATCCATAGCATTTAAACATGCAATAGAAATGTTCTAATTAAGATAAAGTAGCTGACAACTAAAGCAAATTGTGCTAAAATGAATTTTGTATATTGATGATTAATGAGTATTAGAACTCAGTTATCTTTTTACACAGGTTTTATGAATTAAAAAACATGTTGAAACCAAAGACTTTTGAAATGTTTGGGAGTAATTTTCATTTATGCATGTATGTATTACTGAGCTCCTGCTATATTGAAATACCGTCAAGATGCTTTGGAAGTGATAAAGGGAAGAAGGCAGTAGTTCCCTTTCACTTCTCGTATCCAGTTCTATCAGCAAACCCTGACAGCCCTATCAGCACACCCAGTCAGACCACTTGGCAGCACCTTCACTCGGCACTGGCGTCTTAGTCCAAGCCACTGTCATTTTTTTTTTCTCTTCTTTCACCCATGCTCCCTATAGTCTGTTTTCCAAATAGTAGTCGAAGTTTTCTGGTATTGAAAAGTAATAAAAAAACCCCTCATGAAATATATAAACAAAAGTAATAGAAATATTGAAGATCATACAAAGAAGATTTTAAGACTTTATAATTATTTAAGTGTAAAATTCATGCCCCGGTTGAAGATATTGTGGCACACTACATCATGAAATCTATTAAAAATCAAGTTTTAGAAACAGTTAACGTGATAAAACAGTATGGTGTTAAGAGTTAAAAGCAAAAAATAAAACTACGTAATAATGTGTATGTATTACAACATGAAAATGAAAGTAAATATACCAGACGTGAGTATATAATTTTGTCACTTTCCTACTTAAAATCCTCCAATCTCTTCCCATTGTTCTTAACATAAAATCCATAATTATTTTCATGTCTTACCTTCGAAGAAGTACAATGTACTTCTACAGCCTTATTTCTGACCATTCTCTCATGGATCAAAGTGCTCCAGCCTCCTTGGTTTTTATTCAGTTTCTCAACCTGCCAATTTTCTTCTTGCCTCAGCTACTTTGTTTTCCATTTTGTCTATCATTTGGCACAGTACCTTGCAAATAATAGGAGCTCAACATATGCTTGCAAATGACCACCAAAATGCAAATAGTGGCTCTCTCTGTTTGGAGTGGTTATGGGTGATATTCACTTTATTTATATTTTTTATACTTAAAACTTCTGTAATGAACATGTATTTTCTAATTATCAGAAGGAAAAGAAAAAAATGGTGCCACTCTAGAATTGGAGAGTCTGGTAGGTGAAATTCAGCTCGTGAGGAGGAATTTAGAAATTAGGTTATCACAAACAGGTCAAGGATCTGTTCAGGAACATTAATTAAGCAAGGAATTGTATTCAGGTAACAGGGGTGGGTGAGTGTCAGGCTAGGGAAAAGGTGGTCCATCCAGAGCTGTGCCTTCCAGTATAGTAGCCACTAGCCACATATGGCCAGTCAATTTAAATTTAAACTTAAATTAATCAAATCAAATCAAATTAGAAATTTAGTTCCTCAAGTGTTCTGGCTGCATTTCAAGTGGTTGGTGGCTATATGTAGCTAGTCATATGTGGACAGTGCAGATATAGAACATTTCCATCATCACAGAGAATACTACATCACAGAAAGTACAGAATCTAGGGTATCAAGGAACAAGAACAGGGAACAAAAGAATCAAGACTTAGGTAATGAAGCTGAACAACATAAATCTAGACCAGGAATTTAGGTATTGAGTAAAATGACACAGTTGGAAGAATTTACTCTTTTGTCAAAGGCCTACTGAGGCCATGCAAGAAATTATTTGAGTAGTAACATAGACCAAACTGGTATCTGTGTTAAATTGTGTGCTCTATCTCGTTATGTGATAAATGGTTTCAGTGGAAGAGGGGGCCTATTGAAAAGATTTTATGTGAGATAACCTAGCCTGTGAAGGATTATTGCTAGATTGTATGGACGGTGGCTAAAACACTGGATGTCTACCCTCTCCCGTTTCACTGTCCTTCCATGCCATTTAAGATATAAAAATACGCATCTTGATGATAATGGTCACACTCCTACAGTACTTAGGTATATTTCAGCATTTCTTTTTACGTATTAAGTAAATAGGCTAAACGACAAACAACTGGTTTATCAAACCGAACAGAAAAGAATAAAATCCCTAATCTCATATTTCATTGTGTTAACTAGTTTGGATTTTTAAGCAAATATGATTGAAGATGTAGACACAATGTGTGTTGGAAACAATTGAAACAAGTATATGGTTACTATCCCAGATACACAGAATGGTGTTAATGTGCTTGCAGCACAGAGCCATTTTGGTTAGACGATTATAATAGCAGCTTACTTGTACTTTTGGTGAAATGGTAAGCTAATGATGTAGCTGTTAATTTGAATTTAGCAGACATTTTAAATATAGGTTTCTCTTACAGAGACAAAAGTTGCAATTTAAAGCTCTTTGGTGGTCTAAAAACAGCTTAATTCTGTAGTAGCATGGTAATAAGTACTAATCCAGCTTATACAGTGATTGTAGTATGTCATGTTTGTGAAAGATTGCCCAACTGCTTTCTCTGGGTTTTATGTTAATTTAAAAATATTAAACATAAAACCTTATAACATCTTCATGCTGAGATAAACTGTTCAATTTAACTTGTGCTCAAGCAGCAGCTGTCAGGAATTATCTTGTTCCTAGTGGTTTTTGCTATCACCTCGTGCCCTTTCCTGCCAGAGACACACTGTGGGATGATAAAATGTACCTTGTTAGGATTTATTGCTTAAATAATACCTGAGGCAAGATGAACATTGGTAGCCTAGGGATTAGCTGCTGATTGAATGATGTCATTCATTGTATTATCATCGACTTTTTAAAATTGATGGTAAGGCAAAAGTAAAAATTGCCTGTGGATCATACCTGCATTCCTTTTGTGGGCATGTTCACCATTTCTTTTGGGGTGTTACTGAGCTAAATATTTGAGGAATGCTTGTTTCCCAGTTTAACTACCATTTTACAAGTGAAAAAGCAGCGAGAAATGCTTTATTAGAGCTGGAGATAATTTCCACCATTTAGAAGTACTGAGAGCTATTTTAAAATCAGTTATTAAAACAGTGAATTTCCTTTGAACGATTAAACAAACTGAAGGAAGTGTTGGTGTGGGCAGTCTCAAGTGGTTAATGTTATGAAAATCATGGCTATTTATCTTCTGAATGTTTTGCATTCTTTTATTTGGGAGGTGTTCTTTGAAAGGTTCACCTTTAGGTGTGGATTCTTTGATTACGGATCAGCTGGTGGGTAGGGTAAGGAAAGGGAACATGTGGCAGCAATAGAATGAAGGGCTCACCTTGGTTGAACATTTGCTACAGATGGTCTACCCTGAGGATAATCCTCATGTAGGAAATTAACAGTTGGATTATGGCTAGAAATACATACATGAAGGGTTTATGGTTTATGGAATGTAGAATTTTTTTTTCTTTTTGCTGACTGCCATTTAAGGCATATCCACCCAAATTTGTAGTTTTAGAAATGTATAACTTACCAAAAATTTAATAGGACAATGAATTATTATATACCTATTCACTTAATTAATTGTTAATGTTTTGGCATATATTTATTTCTGTCTATGTAAATATATGCATATTATTATTTATTGTTAATAGTAGCATTTTGCCTGAACCATTTAAGAATTAGTTGCAGACATCAGGACACTTCACATGTAAATAATGGGCATGACTCTCCGAAGAATAAGGATATTCTCCTACATAACTGTAATAGAATTATTATACTTAAGAAATTCAAGATTAACAAAAATCTACAATCTAATATTTAGCCCATATCCAAATTTTCCCTATTGTCCTGATAATGTCCTTTAAACCTGTTTTTTTTCCCCTTCCAGTATCCAATCAGGCATCACACAAGGAATTTTGTTTTGGGATCTCCTTATTTTCCTTTACACTAGATTTTTTTTTTCTTTTATAGCATTGACATTTTTGGAAATCCAACCCAATTCTTTTGCGGAATATTTTTCTAACAATTTCTTCATTACCAAATTCAGATCAGACATTTTTGGCAGGTTTATTACACTGGTGATTTGTATCTTTTTCAGTGTATCACATTCAGAAATACATGATGTCACTTGTCCCATTATTGGTCATATATTAAGTTTGATCACTTGGTTAAGTGGGTTTTGACCAGATTTCTCCATTCTTTACCTCTGTGTACTACTTTTTCTTTGTAATTAATAAGTCATATGGGGGCTGCATTTAATGCATTTTTCTGCCCTGTGTGTGAAAAACACTGCTCTTTCTTAGGTCTTAATGATTAAGAATGGGAGTCATTGCTTGCAATCGTGTGTGTGGGTGAGGTGGTGGGGGTGGTGGAGAGAACAGAAGGAGAGAAGAGAGTATTACTCAATAACTAGGCCCACATATTGCCATCCATTCTCTTTTAAGGAAAATATTGATTGATTGAAATTAATATTTTGTTTTCTCTGCTAAGGATCAGATTTGTAGGTGAGCAAATATCTTCGTATTTCAGAATTTTCAATATAATTGTAGAAAAGCTTATAAATGGTAGTGCTGGTCGGGTGTATCTTGGAACAAAATAGGGCATTATCTGAAGGTAACTTTTTTCTTTGCATTATTTGGTTATATATAGATGGTTTCAAAAATAAATACATCACCTTGGTAAGTTTTTGGTTCTTTAAAGAAGTAAAAGATACCATTAACAGCCATGTGGGTTTGAAGAGGGATTGCTGCCTTTTGGTCTTCTGTGCCTGTTTTAGTCCATGAAGAAGACACTTGAGTTCCTATTTATGATATATGAACTTATTATGTAATCATTCTTCTCATGTGAAAGGCTAGTGCTGCAGATCATATAAACACCTGAAGTTAGCCATTTGGCTTGTCAGCAAGGGAGAATTTATAGTAGTTGTAATCATGGTAATAACAAGGATGATATTTTCTATTTAAGTGTAGAAAAATGCATTTGCAGTGTAAGTGGTCCACAACCAATTCGTATCTGTGCTGTAATGAAAAGCACTTTGAGCTTCGAAGACCAGCAGTCTCTGCTTTGCCACTTTCTACCAGTGTGATCCTTGAAAAAACTCTTAACCTTCTTGAACTTCATTTTTTAGAATGGGAATTAAAGCCATAAGGGTCAAATGATGCTACATTATGTTATAAAGGTGGCATTCTATCAAAATTGTGCCATCTAAATGTCCTCAGCTGCTCAGAGTCTGTACTTTGTCTCTCTTTTGTACCCATATGTGTATGTAATAGTAGGCACCTTGTTAAGGAAACGTTTTTCAGATTGTCCCAGACAATTATTACTTATTTCTGCTTGTTCCTCTAGTACTTTGTATATGTCTCTATTACAGGCAGCATTTATCCTGTTGTGCAGTCTTGTTCATCTTTTCTGTTCGTCCTGATTAGACCCTGGCACCTAGTAGGCATTTAGTAAATGTTTGTGAAATGAGAGAGTAAATAGTCACTTGTTTTCATTTTTAAAAGTGGATAGGTAAATTTTCAGTTTCTTTTTTTCCCCCCAAAGACAAGGAATCAGCTTTGTACTAATTTTTATATCTGTGCTTTATATAAGGGATTTTACAGATTGTACATCTGGTGCCATTAGCCGCCCAGTAATGGAGAAGAAAAGATTTTTTAAAAATACAAGTATTATAGGATACTTTAAAAGTGGGGGGAGGGCGAGAAAACATGCCAAGGGAGAAAGACCACACTAGATATGTCTATTGCATAAATCAAAAGAGTTTATGTCATAACATGAACATGTGCCATTGCTGCTCGTATATTGAATTTCAGTAGTTGGTTGCATAAAGAAGTAAAGTGTAATGAAACTGGCAAGCCAAGTATTCCCCAGTCAGCCTTATCTTTGTTCCATTTGTCCTTCAGACAGAGCTTTTCTTGCCTTTTTCAATAAAATCCATCCAGCTTTTTTCTTTTTTTTTGCATCTCTCAGTAACTGAGCTGAGAAGACCAATGAGATTCAGGGCTTTTATAGTTCTAAGCAGCTGCTTTTTAAGAGATCAAAACTTAGAATGCTGCTACATGGTATTAAGGCTCAACTATTGATGTGTCCCTGTAGGGGATATGTTTTTCTTGGGGTGGGAAGAGGAAAGTGGAGAGAAGAAGAGCAAAGGATGACCCCTTCAAGCATGCCTGGGACAGTAAACCCTAATTTCCTTGTTTCCTAGGATCCTCTTTGCAAGCTCGGTGCTTAACCTGACCGAACTGGCTGCCCTTCGGCCTGACCTTGGGAAATTGAAAAAGATTCTGTACTTCCACGAGAACCAATTGGTATATCCTGTCAAGAAATGTCAGGAGAGGGATTTCCAGTATGGATACAACCAAATTCTTTCATGGTAGGTATAGATTGTATCATTATATTGGCCCTTTGTCACCTTTTTCTTTAGAGATAGTTGGTTTTTTAACCTGGAGACCTACTGTACACTTACTTAAAAAACACCTTAAGGTAGGTGCAAATATTTAAACCTATCTTCCACAATAGTAATTACTTGTGCTTCTGCAGTATATATAAGATCACAGTTAATCCTTTTATAACATACATGTATGTAACACTCTAATTATATGTTGAACTAATTATCTAACTGTATTTTTCCACAACGTTCAAAATAGAATCAGAGGGTTGGCAGGGACCTTCACCCCTTGATTCCGTGGTCTATTGTTTAAGGCATACTTCTAGAAAGAGCAGTTAGTCAACTCTTATTTACTAAGCATTATCACTGTATTCAGCTAAAATCAAAATAGAAATTTACAGGAGACCAAAGTTAAAGTATAATGGGGCAAGAGGTTTTCTCTGTCTCTCTTCTCTCTCTCTCTCTCTCTTTTTTTTTTTTTTTTTTTTGTTATTTGTAAGGCAGAGAAAGCCATGGAAAATGAGTCTGTAGGTAGTGGTTTTTTTTCCCTCATTGAATCTTCTGAAATGGCACAGCCTTAAAATACCATGACATTTCAAAGGTGATAGTCCTTTTCTATTGTTACTTCAACAAAGTGTATCTCTTGAAGCTTAGTTAATGAAAGAAGTTAATAACAACTCTGAAACAGCTTTGCTATTGGATCCTATTCACATAGCTGTAACAGTTAAATGGAATCTGTTTGGCAGTGATTGGGTGCATTTTACTCACCTTTATTAACAGTTATTAGCAATTGGAATTGGTGACGTGTTTAGACAGACCCCTGGCTCTTGCTAGTATGTTTCATAGTTTAGATGACATAGAAAAACAGCTATGTAGTAATAATTCTGTGTTTTGAGCATTTTGTAAATGTTTTCCTACAATCATTTTTACAAGCTGCTTCAATTGTGAAGTAGCAGAGCTATCAAAATAGACTGGAACTGCTTCACGTCAAATGTCTCATAAAAAAGCAACCGTTTTAAAATTTCATAATAAAATTAAGATACTTTATTTTATATGGAAACATAGAAGGGAAATATGTTTTAAAAATGAAAATAAAATCATTTTGTGCTTTATCAATATGGAAAACATTTGTAATATTCTTTTGATTTCTTGAATTAGCATCATTCTTTTCCTCTGATAGTGTGTGTTTATTACCCCTGAGGAATCACTGGCAAAAAAAAATTAAGCCTATTTTTCCCTTTATGGGTGGCTTTAAAGTTAATGGAAGTTATACCCACTCATATCAGGGAGGAAAAGCACCAAAAAGAATAGTTCTGTAAACTATCTTGGATCTTTAATTTATCATAGACTGGATTTTTAAGAATGTAAGTAGTTGGGTCACATGCCCTTTGAGGGCAGATATCTAAAAAAAATTTTAGCTCCCTGCCCCTCCTCTCTTTCATAAAAGATCAATTTCGCTCAGGGAATGGGACTATAAAAGCTTGCTCATGATTTTTTAGCATTCCTTTTCTCAAGAGAGTAAACTTATAGACAGGCTTGGAGAGAGAGAGGTGGACTTCATCATCAGTTGGCTTCTTAATGGGAAAAAAATGGTTCATAGTTGTCCAGAGGAAAAATAAGAGTGTCAGAAAACAGTCCTGTTTAAATTCTCTTTGAAAAGTATGACCCTTGCTTCCTCAAATGTTTCTTTAGTTTTCTTGCTGACTTCTGCTTTTTTGGCACTGTCAGATTTCTTTCTTGACCGTGTGGCAGTTAAGGACTTTAAAGATGACTGACGTAAGCACTCACCTTAAACAGAGGTTTCACTAACCCTCTGACTTATGAACACATGTCATAACTATATATTATGACCTGTGGGTCGCTATTACAATACATGACATATGGTGAAAACAGACTAGCTGTAAAACATCCTTCAACTTTTGGTATATTATTATATTGGCTTCCTTATTGCTTAGTGTTGTGTCAGCACTTCTGTGACATTCCTTTGTATTATCCATGTTGTAATCACCCCCATCCTCCCAAATTTGCACTAGGTAGCAACTAAAAAGATACTTATATGAAAAAGCAATTTTTAGGAGGAGGAATGTCAACATTCCTTTTGTTGGTTTTCCATTTTGCTGTGTATCAATATTATGATAGCAAATCTGGTTGTCTCAGCAAATATGACAAATTAAACTGAAGATTTGCTATGGTATTCTTATATGGACTTACATGTCTTCTTTTTCAGTGTTATTGATCTATTAATATCATTTTTAGGGTGAAATGCAACTAACTGCTTTGCCTATTTAATCTTGTATACAGATGCTCCTTGACTTATGATGGGACTATGTTCTGATAAACCCATTCTAAGTTGAAAATGTTTAGTCGAAATGCATTTGGTACACCTAACCTACCTAACATCATAGCTTAGCCTCGCCTACCTTAAACATGTTCAGAGCACTTACATTAGCCTACAGTTGGGCAAAATCTGCCAGCACAGTAAGTACACTGTCGACGATCGGTTGTTTACCCTCATGATCGGGTGGCTGACGGGGAGCTCTAGCTGACTGCTGCTGCCCAGCATTGTGAGAGAGCAGCGTATTGCATATCACTAGCCAGGAAAAATTGGAAGTTAAAAATTCAAAGTATGGTTTCTCTGAATGCATATTGCTTTCACAGCATTGTAAAGTCAAAAAATCTTAAGTTAAACCATTGTAAGTTCGGGACTGGTGTGTATCACATTTACTTTGTTTATTCTGAAGGTCCGTGGTACTCTGTTTATTCTGAAGGTCCATGGTGTTGCAGTCTTTTATAATTTATATATTCCTTTATATAATCAGTAGGACCTAGTGATATGGATATTTGGATCCATTTCTATAAATTTCTTCTACTTCTCTGAGTAGAAGACTACTCCAAATATAATTTAATAGTGAAATAAGTTATTGTAGGGACACTATAATCCTTCCTTTATAGTCCCATAGCTTTTAAAAACCTAACACAATTTCTTGAAGAAAAGGCTAAAACAAGAAATAGATTTCATTCAAATAGTATGAAGGTATCATGCCCTAGTATGAAAATTAGCTTTGTCTGAATTCATCTTCTTGAAGGTAGTGAGAAGTATGACAAATGTTCTGTTCTCAGTAGTACGGTGTAAAATGATGCACATCACTAACATAAAAATTCAACATGGTTAGTTGGGCCACAAGAAAAAGGTCCTGCTGTACTTAATGTTGTTCATAATAGAGAAGGTTCCTGGCCTTGTGGAAAAATATGCTTTGGTTTGAAGTTTCACGTGATGCCATTAAATCATGTCATTTCCCTGTTGTCTTTACCCTCTGATGCCACCAATCCAATTTCCAATGATAGAATACTAATGAAACTAACTTATCTATTGGAGACATTTTGATGGATACTGATGGGAAGTAAAGAGCTCTTTGGAAACCTAAGGTGTAGTGTAAACTCTGATTACTTTTTAGGCGTATAAAAATAATTCTGAATGGGTCTGGGCTCATCATTTGCATTTATCCTTTCCCTTTACAGCCTCGTGGCTGATGTGGTGGTATTCAACTCAAGTTTTAATATGGAGTCATTTCTCACTTCTATTGGAAAGTTTATGAAGCTGATTCCTGATCACAGGCCCAGGGATCTGGAAAGCATCATCAGACCCAAGTGCCAAGTTATTTACTTTCCCATCAGGTTTCCTGATGTGAGCAGGTCAGTATATTTGACTCTATTCTCAACATTATGTCATAAATTATACCTCAAAAGTATAGAAATTGGTGTTCTTCTTGCCAATGTTAACTTTTCAGCATAAGCGTGGTTAATTAGAGAATTGTGCTGAATCTCACCATGCTGTGGTTTACAAAGATTTTAAATAATCATGTTTCTAACGTTTCACTGAATAGTTCATTCAGATATTGAGTTCTTCCTTTCTTTTCTCTTATTTATTTGTTTGCCAGAACAAGCTGCTTTGGCTTTTAACATTGTTTTATTTCTTTGTTTGTTGTTCTCTTAGAGAAGTTCTCAAGAATATTTCTCAACCTTTGTATTCAGTGTATGCTCATTGATTTATTTATATGTATAATAGTAACTGTTCTAAGTAAATCAGTGTCACTGCCTGGATTATTTTCATTTCTCATGCTGTTTTCTTCTATCTTTTCCCTTCTTCCATTTTTTATTATTCATACTATCTTAGTAAAGAGTTCAGTTTTCTATATGGGGTTGCAAATACACTTAGTTGCCATTTTTCTTTCTTAGTTACTAAGGACATTTTGTATTGCCCTTGTTGCCAGGCCTACCCTGAATTAGCAATGGTTGATGTGCTCAAAGGGAGCATTCTGGAATTGCTTTGCACTTTTGATTAAACCTAGCAAAACTGTTTTTACTACCACCAGAAATATTTCTCCATTGTGAATAGAAGGTTTACTTCAGAGGAACTCATACTAGCTGGGGATGCTGCTGTTTTTTTAACTGACTACATCCTTAAAAGAGTTCAGAGACAGCAGTTTCTTCCTCATCCCCGAAATGAAGGCAGGAAATGATTTAATATCCATACATACTATTGCAGGAGGTCAGCATTAGTCTTTATGTTCTACACTTACTGAATTCACCCAGATTTTGCTGTGGGACAATAGTCCTCATCTGTACCCCTAATGCTGATTTATTTTGACTATCTTATTTGTTAATATTTCACTGAAAAAAAATCTGCCTCATACCAAGTGAAATTAGTGAGTCATAAAATTTAAGTTACACCACCTTGCCCAATCCTTACTTTATGGAGTGCAGAAAACAGGCCTAGAGAAGTAGACTGGCTTGCACTCACCCTGTCAGTCTCACAGACTGGATTGAAGTTTAGGCCCCATGATTTTGATTCAAATTTCAGCTTACTGTTCAAGCTTCCTATCATTATAGGTCATTTGTCAAAAACATTTAATGATTTATTTGCTGTTTTGAAAACTATAAAGCTAAATGAAATCAAGATCACAATCAATTTTCAGATATACGTGTATATGTGTATTATATATAATAAATATTTATGGACATATCGTTTGCTTATCTGTGATGAGGGAATTTAAACTTTTGAAAAATGTATTTGTTGTATTTTAGGTCTCTGATTAACTAGAACACAGTAGTATATTTGAATTTTTAAAAATATGAACCTTATTTTTTGATATAAGTTTTTAAGTTTTTTTATACCATAGTG
Organism: Lemur catta; assembly: GCF_020740605.2. NCBI lineage: Eukaryota > Metazoa > Chordata > Mammalia > Primates > Lemuridae > Lemur > Lemur catta. The sequence continues at coordinate 77,188,902 of NC_059135.1, forward strand.
GCAAAATATACATCTTAAAGTAGTTATGGCTCATTTTAGTTATTACTGCTATAGAATTCCAAATAAATAATGTTTTGAAATTCATTTGTATCTGATATGTTCCTACAATGTTATATGTTTAATATAATACCTGTGTGGCAATTGAATAGTTTATTAATTTGGACCATGTTACAATAAAGGAATTTAGCTAAATAGAAGAACATTAAGAAATATTGTGGCCAAGATAACGTTTATAAGCAAAGTCTTAGCCCAGAGTGTTATTTGAATTATTTTCAAATGATAATTTGCTTTATACAACTGGAACTCATGTAGTATAAGTGATTATTTGCATGAATGACTGTCATTCTAGTGCCTGCAGTTTTAAAAGAGTATTATTTTATTGAGATATTTAGTAATTCCAAGGGAAAAGTAACAAAGATGATTAAAAAACTTGTAAATACTTATGTCTTTCTCCCTGTACAAATACTATTTAGTCAGGGTAAAAATGAACGTAAGTAAAAACAAAACAGAAGATATAGTGAAACAATCCTTTGGCCTCCCCAGACCCTACCATCCACTGATTGAGACACTTCTTCCTCACTCTTGTCCTGTTTCCTTTTTCTTTTTTCCACCTTAACTACCATATTCCATCATTACACTGTATTTATTCTCTTGCATATGCCATGAATCTTTAAACCACTTGCTTCATGTTTGATTGGCAAAACTCCTGGCACTGGTTAAATCCATTTGTTCACCTACTTTCTACCTACACTTATGGGACTGAATATGACAGGAGAAAAACATCCAACCATACTTCTTATCGGGTTCTAAATTGATGACTCCTAAATTTAGATGGGCCCTTTGAGCTACTGGGCAAGCATCCACATTTCCCCCTCTGCTAGATAACTAAGCATGCCTTCTTCTTTTTTGGAACCCTTCAATACCAGATCTTCTATCTGCGTTCTCAGGTGATGACTGAGAAAATAAAAGCATTCAGAAGAGAACTTTTATATGCTGACACCACTGGATCTACCCAGTTATGTACTTCGGGGTGCATATTCTTATCTTCACACCTGTTACTGTGGATAAACTGGCATCACTTCTATCTCAGACCCCATCTCTGCTTCTTCCTAGAACCTGTCCTTCTCACACAGTCAAGGACTATTGTTCTAGCAATTTTTCCTTCTCGATTCTACATTATAAGTTTTCCTTTCTTCTATAATAAATCCACCCCTATTTTCCTTTCTTCTGGATCATTCCTACTAGCATGCAAAAATACTATTATTTCTTATATCTTTAAAAAAATTCTTTCTTGATTCCACTTTTTCCTTCTACTGCTGCCTCATTTGTCTCCTTCTCTTAGTAATAAAACCTCTTGAAACAGTTGTTTATAATCGCTGCATCCAGTTTTATTCCTATTATTCTCTCTTGAACCAATTCTGCTGAAACTGTTTTTGGCAGGGTCACCTCGCATGGCTCTAAATCCTGTGGTCAATTCTCAGTACTCACCTCAGCACTTATCTTTGTTTAACATATCGCAATATTTGACACACTATGCCACATTCTTCAGTGGGCTTTTAAGACATAAAACACCCTGATTTTCACACAAACGGCTGCTTCTCAGGCTCCTTTGCTGGTTTCTCATCATCATCCTGACATTTTGACATTGGAGCCTCTTTGGCACTCTTGACACTTAAGGGATTGGTGGAGAAAGAGCCCAAGATTGAAATGAGAAGAAAAGATAAGAATTAGGAGGTCAACAATGAGATAATTATCCTGTGGAATAAAGGGAAGAGAGTTTTAAAGAGATAATCAGTAGTGAATTTAGAGCAATGAGGTTAAGTAAGATGATGACTAAAAAGTATCCTTGAGTTTGACAGAGTCAGTGGCACTCCAACCTGCATTGTCTCTCCCTCTCTCTCTCTCTCTCTCTCTCTCTCTCTCTCTCTCTCTCACACACACACACACACACACACACACACACACACACACACATGCACCCCACCCCCACACACCCACTACTCCTCATTTTATGGATGAAAGTACCAAGGCCCAGAGAAGGTATGTGTCTTTCAGCAATCACACAGCTAGATATAGGCAGAGCAGGAACTAGAACTGGTATCTCAAAATCTCCATCCAGTGCTCAGCCCAGCACTTATTGTAAATGCAATTTCAGAGGTCTTGATTATCCGATTTTGAGCTGACAGCAGATTAGCAGCATCAAATTGGGGGTGTGATAAAGGCAGGCTCACTGACAGCAGTAAAAAGTGACAGCTGAGTGACAGCTTGACAACAAGGGAGGAGAGAGATAAACTATTTTGAAAAAAATATATGGGAAGTGAAAAAACATAGCAGCCTGGAGCCTTTCTATGGCAGGGCAGGCAACTCTGCACATCAAATAACCCCTGCAGACATTTCTCCATGATTGTACAGCTTGTACATCAAAAGGATGGCTGTGATTTATTAAGAGAGATTAAATGGAACTGGTAAATTTATTTTAAGAATGTAGGCAAATGCATAATCTACTTTTGGCAGAAATTAATGACAGCAAATGGAGGTAGACATTATACCTTACTCTAAGATGTACATGTATGAGCCATATTTACCTAAGGGAAGATAATAAACCTCTAAAGCCTTTCTCGTGCAGTTGTAATATCCTTAAGCTTTAGGTGACCAGGGGACATTTCAATAAGCTATCATTTTTAGATCTCCCTGATTAGAGCTTTGCCACTGACCAAATCTCTGTTTTCTGCTAGGTTACAGACGCTGGCTCTTTAGGTTCTGAAGGCTTCCAGGGCTGCCAGATGATCGGTAGTCAACAAAGCAGATTTTGCAATATTAATACCAGAATATAAATATGATCTCAAGACTTGGTGAAATGAGACTCGGTACTGGAATATATTACAAAAGAAAACTATTCTGTGTGAAAGAATATAGATTAGATAAAAAATTAAGGCCATTTTACTGTGGGTTTCAGGAAGGCAAATTTCACATGGAACTCCATGGTGATGAGTGTGTAATGGAGAGAAAAAATAAAGGAATCCTGGAGCCTGCTGAGCTAGATGCTAAAGGAAGCCGGTATTTTCCTACCTAGATCATGTAACTGTCATAAGGGCAAGGTCTAGCAGAAGTAGGGGAATTTTAAATATCCAGACTTTTGTGCAAATCTTAGTCTTAAGAAAATCAAAATATCTGAAGAATTTGAAGCTTACTTTCTGACAATGTCACCTTTAGAAAGTAGAGCTAACCATAGCAGCTAACCCCTTTTGATTCTTACTCTATGCCCTGCATTATACCAAGATATTATACATATTTTAGTATCTTATCTTTGCAACTGTAAAAGATAGTTCTCACTTGTAGTTGAAGAAACTCAAGCATAGAGAATCTGAGTCACTTCTTGCCTGTGGTCACACATACATATAGTAAGGGTAGAAAGGTAGAACCAGAAATCAAACACTTTTTTAAAACCCAGACTCTTAACAGTTTTGCTATATTGCCTCTCCCACAAAGAAAAGCTCCTGTCCCTAATATTTGACTTTGACCAGTAATAATGAATGATTTATAAAAGAGAACTGACAGAAAAAGTTGAAAGTGAACATATCATGGTAATATTATGAAAGAAAGGACTTACCTTTAGAAAGCTGACTTTTACAAGGTTGAAGTTCTGGAAAATAAGACACCTTAAGAGGAATGAGAAATTTTAAGAAAGAATTTTGGTAGAAAAATTGAAAATGGGCCTAAAGAAGCAGAATCGAAGGAATATTTCAAAGAAACAGCTATAAACTCAGACTGTGATTTCATGTGCACAAAAACCCCTTTTTTTGTTTATTTCTTGTTATGTCTCATTTATCCAAACTCTTTTGTCTTATAAGTTAGCCATAGCATGAGACTCATCTTACAGGGCAGTGCCCAAACCATCACATTAGATGTCAAGGGTGGAGCAGGCTGCATCCGCACAGCATCAGACTTCTTCCATCTTTCTCCCCTCCAGCATTCCATGCAGAAGGAGTATCTATGATTTTCATATAACTAGATTATCCCCATTTCCAACAAATTGGAACATATAAGAATGTATTGTAGAAGTACAGCAAATTACAAAGTAGCATCCTTTATCCTTGAAAAAGATCATGTCTTTTCAAGGAATTCCATCAGCAAGTCATGAACAGAGTGTATCAAAGTGGATATCATTTTCTTCAAATAATATTCAGTTGGATTAAAGGTGAAGAGAGACAAATGCTCAGGCTGTCAGCGCTTATAGTTGTATGTATTTACCACTTGCCTGCCTTTTCTGTCCCATTACTTTGTGAAAAAAGAGTTTAAATTTCTTCATTATGGTTGTACGTAGGTAATGTGAAAAGATCAAATGTATATATTTCCTGTGGAGACTTTAAAAAATTACCCACTTATTTCTTGTTTTATGAGGAAATGAATGGATGCTATATCCATAGGAATTTAAGTTTGGACTTTGAACAAATTAAAGCAAATTACTTTAGATTGTGTGATATACAGTTTATCTGGGTTTTAGGTCCAGTTTAGTTGCCAAAGAGAGCATCCAGTTATCAACCTTGCTGTGATCATTAGGACAGGATTTCTTATATTTCTGTCATTATTTTACTGTCTATTCCTATTTTCCATCGAATTCGATTGTCACAGTTGTCACAGAGTAAACAAAACAAAAGTGGATTTACCTGTGAATTTCCTTGATTCATAGTAGCTTTTTACAACCCTGGAATAGGGATTCTGTAAAGAGCATCTCTGCTTTCCTACTTCCTACGTTTTTGACAGCAAAGGAGAGAGGGAAAAGATGTTGGTCATCTGGGGTAACCTCATTTATTCAAACCTCAGCAATTTCTCTGCATGTTTCTCTCTATCATTTCTATGTAGCTAAAATGTGGAGCCAAAACAGAGGTTTATGGACTTTGCCTAACTAATTTAGAAACAAAAATAGGGAATTTTAAAAACAGTGTGAAAACTTTAAATGAAAACTCCCAGGCTGTGCAAACAAAGGCATGGAGCCTAAGGGCTTTTTGAAGAATTCTTATTGAAGAAAACACTATTTTACATTGCAAAGCAGATGTGTCAGAAAACAACAGCAGATTTGCAATTTGAGAATTTGTGGATTGATAGGACAGAAGGCAGCCCCCATGGCTCCCCATCGAAAACTTTTTGTTTTCTGCAATCAAGAGTTCTGGTTTTGGGGGTGGGGGCTGCCAGAAAACACCTTAATCTTCTTACCACATGTGGTCATATTTCTCAGATATTTGGAGAAAGAATTAGTGTTAGACATATTATTAGTAAAACTACTGCGTTTGCTCTATGAAATAATGAAATGGGTGCTGTCCTCTTGAATATTAATCTATACCTAAAGTAGAAGAAAAGTTTTGCTGAAATTTAAATATATCCATATTTGCTGACAATTATTTTGGCTCTTTGAAATGGATGCAGAAATGTGTTTCCTTTGAATGTCGTTTAAAGAAATTATAGAATCGCTGTATTAAAAAACCCCTTTGATAAATCATTCCACTGTTTAACAATATTCATTGTCAAGAAATATCCTTTATATCTATTACAAATCTTTCATGCTGCTTTAGATCACAACTGTCTTCCTCATGACTATCCTTGTTAAGAGAAGAGACAGTTTGGTTGTCAGCATTTATATATTTTTATATATACTTATAGATGCTTTGTTGGTCTGAAGTTACATAGAACAAACTCTTGTTTACTCAAAATATACTTAACAGTAATTTAATTCTTTCATTCTTTCATTTTTTTTAAATGAAATTACCATCTGTGTTGATATCTAATTACAGCAGTTAGATTTTTGCTCTCTTCAATTTAGCAGTTACCCCACCAAAAGTTCTCTGAAGTCAGCAGCAATACCAAAAACTCTGTCTTTCCTTATAGGATAATCAGCCCCTTTTCTCCTGAGTCTAGAGAACATTTACTTGATTATACATCATAGACCTGATGTCCGTTTTTTCTTAGGTTCTTGTAGTCCTGTCTTAGGAAATCTGGAGGTAAGAAGCAAAGGCTACACACAGTGTAGAGAAATGATTGTCAATCTGAGAACATACTTGGCTAGGGGCATCAGCCCTAAGGGAGTCGTGGAGCAGGGCTACAACCAAATTGGGATGAACGACCTTTGAGAAACAAACCACAGTTGAAGGGAACAGCAGAAGGTCCTCCTGGGCTCTTTCCCCCTCATCAGGCTCAGAGGGCATCACTGAGCTTCCTTTAGCACAATGGCTGACCATCAGTGTAGGAAGATCATGGCCTGAACAAATTATGTGTTATATCCTCTAATCATTAAATGAGGGCTATGTACAATGCATGTTAGAAAGATTTCAAGTACATTATTTTGATGTTTAAAGGATTAAACTTTGGTTATATTTTTTAAAGTTATTTATTCCAATCATTTCATTTTTCATAATGCTAAATAAAAAGTATGACTCAACAGTATGTTATACGGGGATTCCAGTTTGCATTCTACCACTGTTCAGCCTAGGGCAAATCACTAACCCTCCCAGAGCTTCAGTTTCCCCGTTTGTAAGATGAAAATGGAAAGAGCACCACCTCTTAGGTTTATTGTGAGGATCAAGATTATTATAATGTGCTTCCTGAGCATAGCACCCACAACCTAACAAGTTTTCAGTAAATTTTGGTGGCTTTATTAATACTCTCGTCATCATTTTGGTTGTCTATTGACAGGCTTTTTGGCAAGCTTCCCCATTCAACATGATTCTAACCTCAAAAGTAAGGAGAACAAAATTCTGAAAACTCTAGTCATTCTATAGAACACCTGAGGATCTAAAGTTTACTACTAATTCAAATAAATAAATAAAAAGCAGAGACTGTCTTGTGTTCTGCCAATCCACGTGACAGCAGTCAAACGGCATAATTCAGCAATGTGAGTACTGTGTCACATGACAGGAAAAATCACATGTACCCTTGTATACATCTGCCCGGCATCTGTAATATGTATGCATTCCATGCTGGTGGTAAATGATGATGAGTAATCAGTACAGAAGTAATTTTAATTGTTCAGTGTTCTATTTAAGAATGCTAGGAAATGTTCTAGAAAGTTTTCTAATAAAAACTAAACAATTTGTAATATACCTTTGAACAGTAAGCTATCAGAATAATCTCTTATCCAGAGTGGCCCATTTCCTAGGAAATTCCAGTAAAAGACTGTTACATAGAAAATTCTTTAAAAATGTACCTCAAAGTAATTAGATAAAATAAAATATACTTAATAGTAATTTAATTCTTTGAGATTTTATATATGCTGTTGTTCACCCAGTATCTATTACAAGCTTGCTGTTTGCATGGTAAATATAAGATATTCTGAGGTATAAGGATAAATAAGACAGGGTCCTTAATCTTAGTAAGAACTTGGAAGGAATAATAGACATACTCAGGTGACTTTAAGTACAAGAAAGAAAAAACTATGTGCTTTTTATGGCATTTGAGCTGGGCATTAAAGACTGAGTAAGCTTTGAGCGTAATCATAATGGCTATCATTTATCAAGTGCCTTTTCTGGGCATGCACTTTATATGTATTACTTCTCATCTTTACCAAATCCCTGCAAGCTAGATACTATTATCCTCATTTTGCAAGTGAGAAAACTGAGGTTCACATGGTTAAGCTTGCCTGAAATCGCATAGCTACCTAAACTATCTGACTCTAATATGTGCTTCCATTATTGCCATGCAGTTTCTTGCTATTGGGGAAAGGAGGGTGGGCCAGAGTGAGGGAGAGGGCTTATTATGAAGAGAGAGTAGTACACAGATTTGTGGCAGTGAATGATCATTGGATCTAGACGAGATTAATTGCCTTTGACTCAGTTGTATGAAGAGGTGGTTAGACTAGAGATGGGGATTAAGGCTGAGGAATTTGGACTTTGGGCTGTAGTCATGTGGAAGCCCCTGGTATAAAATGGGGAATTTGGTATCAATAAGTATAATAGAATATTGATGGGAAAGAAACTAGGAAGCAGAGAAGCAAATGAAGAAACTACTAGAATAGGTTACTGAAGACATGAATGAGGGAGCTGGCATACAGATGAAAAGGAGGAAATACACATAAATACATGCTGGTTATAGACCTGGCAAGTTGATGTGGCAACTTGATGGAGGAATGTCAGGATGATTTTGAAGTATTGATTACAGTGGCTTGGAGAATATCTGTGCTATTAAAATTGAGAAATAGATTTGTTGGTATAAAGGTGGCAAACTCAGAGTTGTATATATTGAGTCAGAGATGTTGTAGCCTCATTTAGATGCTGCTAGCCAGTAGGAAGTGTCCTATTTTGCCTCATTAAGTGTTGTCATTTACAACTTAGTGTGATTTGTTATATTCACCTGCCTTTGCAGAAGTTTTGGTTGGATTTGCTCTTTCCTTTGACATACTTGATACTGCCCAAATTATTTTTTCAAATAAATACAACATAACTGTTTCTTGTCATTTGTTACTGTCTCATAAAAATTAAGTGCAAAATTTGTAAAACCACCAGGTCTTTTGAACTCTTTATTTCTGGGTAAGCATGAGTATACTGAATTACTTTTCTGTTTGTCTTCTCAGAGTTCAATGACTACTAAATCATTGTCAGTCCCTTTGTATAGAGAATCTTGAGATGAATCAGAGGAATCATGATGATAGGGCAGCATGATATAGTGCCTAAGAAAATTGGCTTTGACGTCAGACAGAGCTATGTTTCAGTACCATGTCTTCTGCTAACCAGTTGGCTGATACTAAGAAAGTTGCTTGACCTTTTCCACTTCATTTTCTTTTCTCTTTTGTAAAGTAGGGGGAGTAATATTAGTTTCATTGGGTAGTTATGAGAATTAAATGAGGTAATTGGTAAAATGCTTGAGGTATAGTAAGCATTAAATAAATGATTATTATTATTTCTCTAATTTATGTGTTCTCAAAGTATCTTTCTTTTGTGCTTTCATTAACCTATATGTAATTCCTTTAATTTTTTATAGAGCTAGAACTGCAATCCTGTCTGATGTCAGCAATTTTAAGAGGATCAGTTGATGTTTGGTTTATGTCAACTTCCAGTTTTTGTTTTTTATGTTTTTTTAACAGTGTTGCTTGCTCTAGTACTGACCTATGCTGGACTGAATGCCAAGATTCTACTTAGAAATATTGCTAAGAATATTAAATCCAAGTACTCTTCTGTGTACATACTCTTGTCATGTATGTTGAGGGTCTTCTGCACTGTTGGCCTAATATGAGGTGAATCACAGACCTTTCTCACATCTAACAACATTTATATTACCAACTATCTATAGAGGTGCTTCTGTGAGAGATTAGAAATGATAAGCTTTCCTTAAGTTTGGTTGTTTTTGTTCTTACTAGATTTGACTCAATGTTGCTTGCAAATTTATTTTTATTAATAAGTGTTCCCATGAAACTAGTTCTCAAATAATTGTCACTTTGTTTTGGAAGATTTCAATTTTGTATATCAGTACTATTAAATGTGGTACTTAAAAAAAAATTTAGTGGGCTAAGTGCAGTGGCTCAGGCCTGTGATCCTAGCACCGTGAGAGGCTTAGACAGGAGGATCAGTTAAGCTTAGGAGTTAGAGACCACCCTGGGCAACATGGTGAGAAACTATCTCTACAAAAAAAATTTTTAAAAAGAAAAATTAGCCAGACATGGTGTCATATACCTGAAGTTTCAACTACTCGGGAGGCTAAAACGGGAGGATCGCTTGAGCCCAGGAATTCCAGGCTGCAGTGAGCTATAGTCATGCCACTGCACTCCAGTCTGGGTGACAGTGACAGAGAGAGACCCTGTCTCTTTAAAAAAAAAAAAAAAAAAAAAATCAATGAAAATAACAATGAGAACTTAATATAAGAAATCTAGTTATAATTTTCTTTAATTAAAGGTAAGCTCACTACTCGCACAAATTCTTGCCCCTCCTTCAGTAAATCCACATTTCCTTGCCTATTGTTCTAAGCTGAAATCTTGATCCTGTTTCTTAAGCAGCCATGAAATGAAAATGGCAGAAGTTCTCCTCTTATTTCCTTCTTAGCCACACACTAAAATTCACATATAATAGTTGGCATCAAGAGAAGAAATAGCATGTTAGTATCTCTTCTTTCCTATGTGATACATTTTCTGTATCCATGGAAATATATTCCTTGTTTAAAATTCAGTTCCCAGTCCAGTGCTTCCTGTTTTGATCCTCTAACTCTGAGTTCATGAGTATGGCCTGCAACTCAATTTATTTACATGTAGAGAGATGACTTATCTGTTTCAGACACCCACCTCATTCAAACCCAGTGTGCATCTACTTTATTAAGTATCTCTTGACACCCTGAGCAGACCAAGTGATTCCGCAGGGAGAGAGGGTGGGTCTATTCAAAGCTACCACATTGCATTTTTATAATACCAAAATTTACTTTATAATACCAAATCCTTAAGTGCATATTATAATTATTTTTCACTAATTGAAGAGGGAGCTTCTGTCTTAGGCTGTGAGAATGGATTTGAAAGGACAAAGGAGACAATGGGACAGTGAAATACCCAGGATTCAGTGATAAATTCTGTTGGAAACAGAAGACAAAAGGCACAAGTGAACTCAAAATAATTCATAAGGTTTTGAAAATTATTGTACTGCCAACTGAAACAGGAAAATCAGGGGAAAATGTCAACCATATTTTCACTGTAGAAAAATTCATTTTTTTTCAGTTTTAGGCAGTTGATTTTTTTCTTATGAAAGAATAGAATCAGAACTTTAGAAATTTTCTCATCCAATTTCTTCATCTTATAGCTGGAGAAAGTTTCAGTAGAGAGGTTTTTACTCGAGATGATTAGAGCAGAATCAGAATTTAGAAACCAGGTGAAAACTTCATGAAAGTGTTAGAAACGTGGAACCATCATTGTTCATTGTATTAGCAATTTGTAGGATAGCATTATTCAGCATTGACAAAACAGATCAATTTTTTTCAGGAATTGATAATGTTTCTTAGAAGTTTCTTAGAAGAATCTCAAATATTTCAGTTGCATCGCAACTTGTGGCTATTTTTCACTGAAAATATCTAGTTCTCTGATCTGTAACTCATTTTGAGGTGAAAATGCATTTGACTCAGCCAACTCTACTTGCTTATAACATATTTTGTTTTTCCAGTAAACACTGGACTACTCATATAAAACCTACTCTAAGAGTGAGGAATAGGAATTTCCAGTATTTGAAACTCAGAACCTGAAAAGTTATTTTCTCATCTCCCTTTTCTGGGACTTAGTATCAGAAATCCTGAGTGAACCAATATTCTACACAACCATTAAATTTTTTATGCTTTTCCTTCACAAGTTTTGTAAAAATTATTCTTTATGATTAAAAAATTTTCTTAAACTTTCCATGTCTGTCTCCAGAGTCTATTTAAAATTTTCGATGCAGTGTGGCTTTGGCGATGTGCCTGTTTTGACTCTTCCTGTGGCTACCAGGCGAGTCCCTCTTTTTATCCTTGAGTCCTGTTTGGACAGCCGGCTGACATCACTAGGGGTGGGCTAATGTTCTGGTTAGTTCAGAGGACAGCCCAGTGTGTGGGGGCAGGGGACCAGGAGAGACAGTTTCGTATTATAGGAGGAAGTGTGGTCCAGATGGAAGAACATAAACTTGAGAGTCAGACCTGGGTTCCAGTCTTGGCTTAACCACTTTCCAGATGTGCATCTTGGTCAAATTATGTCTCCTGGTCAGACTCTTAGTTCCCTAACATGAGATCAAAGGAGTCAAATTAGGACTATGTGAGAGAGAACGTAGGAAAAGTGTTTCACACTGTGCATGGTATACATTCCCTGCCCATCTCCCTGCCCTTCCTCTGCGTGAGGTCATACCTACTATTCTGTTACACTTTATTAACTAACTGTATTGTCACTCACAGGCACTTGAACTGACCATTTTGTGTTGCTATCTCAATTTCTGATGCTTTGAGGGAATATTAAAGCATATAAGACTTAATTTTCTCTTGTATGGATAATCTGCATACCACTGTAATGTTCAATTGATGTTTTTTTCCATTCCTCTCTCATGACTAAATTTATTCACTTCAATAACTTTTCACGACGTAAGTCCTTAGTCAGTCTTTTCATGGTACTCTGGATGTCCAACACCCTTTCCTGCTGCTTATGGGTATGTTTCCCATGCTCTGTTTTGTTTACTTTTTATTTTTCTGTCTTTGTTTTTTTTTTTTGATGGATATTTTTAAGGGTTAGCACTATGGAACAAGGCTGTTATAATCAAAAGTCGGTGGAACTATGTTATACTTTCTAGACAGAGAATCTACTATTCACATGCTTATATATAATCTTTGAGTACTTGGCTCTGATTGAAAACATGTTTTTGCTAATGCTTGCAAGTACTTTTTTTACATCTTCTGAATGTGCAGGTTGGTTGAGGGTGTGGTACTTCTACCTAGAGGTAGGTGACAAGTAAGCATTAATATGGTAATGGATTATTGTGTATTTTCTGAACAGAGAGGATATGTTTCAGACCTATCTGGCAGGAAAAAGTTATTATAAGATTTTATAATTTACTGTAGATAAATCTGTAGCACAGATAATATTTCTAGAGCTAAGTGTAAATTCAAAAACCTTTTAGATACAGAATTATGGTTTCTGGTTCAGAAACTCATCTTGTTACTACAAAAAAGATTGTGTTAGAATTTTGGCCCTTCAGAAATATAATCTTCAGGTGTTAAAGCCTTTTATCCTCCCAGTTGATGAAGCATGACTCCATGAAACATGTCTTTGGGGTGTAGTTGTATGGCCTGTATTAATAAAGTACAGTAAGTCCTCACTTAACATCACTAGTAGATTCTTGGAAACTATGACTTTAAGCAAAACAGTGTACAGCGGGTCTTCAAATAGCATCATTTTGTTCAATGTCGTTTCATTATAAAGCTGATGAGGAAAAAAATGGTTCTGTCATACATTGTTTCACGTAAAGTTGCAGTTTCCAAGAACCTATCAAGATGTAAAGTGAGGACTTACGGTGTGATGATATGCGTTCCCTCAAATACTGTGATTATTTTTTCCCCTTAAATAAAGGCCAGTCAGACCACAGCTATAACTAAAGCTGGTAAAACATAGCCTAACACAGTGGTTTTCTGTGTTGGGTGCACATCATGATCACCTAGGGAGCTTTGAAAAAAATCCTGTGTCCAGTCAATTAAATCAGACTCTCTCGGGTTGGAACCAAGTATTGGCATTTTTTTTAAAGTTCCCAGGTTATTTCACTGTGAAGCCAAGGTTGAGAACCACTGACAAAAAGCATTTCTACCAAATAACAATCTGTGGAAGGTCCACATACCTGCAGTAGCCTCTCCTGGTTGCACCATTTTTAGTATTGCCAAAATTATGTTCCTGTCTGCAAGTGTCCTCAGGCAATCTAAAGTAAAAATTACATGTCTCCAAGAAAATGAATTTGTATAATTTTCTGGCTATCCTGATGAAAAATAAGAAAATGTTAAAAATTGTATTTATCCTTGATCTCTTTCTCCATACGTGTTGGCATTCCTCCATTTTCCATTGACTTAACGTTCAATTTTTCTCTTCACTGTTTTTCTTGGGTGACATTGGGATTTTTTACCATCTGATGAAGGCAGATGTATTTTCAAATAAAAATGTCTTAAGCATTTGTTCTTCCTACTATTCCTTTCTTTGGCAGAATATTCATATAGTTGATAAATAGTTTGCTTTCTTTAAATACCTTTTCATATAATCTTTGTAACATGTTTCATGGGTATTTTAACCTAGTTTTATGGTTTTTCATGAAATAAGGTATTTTCTAAATATGTTATGCTGAATTTAACTGAAATAAGCAGTTGTACTGTATGTCTTTAAAATGATGATGATATCTTGCATTTTAGGGTAGCACTTTCATCCTGAAAGATTCCAAAGCACACTGAGAATGGTTACAAATTATACAGTGAAGCACAGTCACCATTGTAGAGTGAAGCATGGCAGCTGTTTAACAGCTCATCGCAACACTACACAGCAGGTTAGGGTAGGAAGTGAAGAATAATACTGGATTCACTTGAAAAAATTGCTAGGGGGGTGAGGTAAGCAGAATGTAATTACCTAAGTTGGAATTTATCCAGGACATGAGGCTAACACCTCCAGTCTTAAAAGAGAAAGCTCCGATTCTTTAATAACCATGTACTTGCTTTCTACGTAACTGAAATGTAAGGGTGCTTCTAGCCTCTTCAGACTATCAACGTATGCTCTAACAATGTTCTAATTGAGACTTAAAAGGAAAAGAAAAGCCCTCTTTTTTAAAACCCACATGTTCATACCAACTCAGGGATGATAGAAAGGTTTCTATTTGCATGCCATTTTGGGCTCTTAATGGCTCTTTGGAGCTTGTTGAGGATTCTAAGGCAGTATGCAGGATTAAAAAAAAAAAATCCATGATAGATTAGTAATGTCTTCCGTGGGAGTGAGAGAAGTAGTGTTTACACCTGTGCCATATTTCCTAGCACTAAGACTTAGCTGCTACTTTCCTGGGATGTTTTAGGAAAACTTTTAGTTCTTTTCAAATCTTTTGGATGATTTTAATTATTAATACTTGTTTTCCTAAGAAAATTTTAGATGAAAAAGACATTGACCATTCTTTGCTAATCATCATCGGTGGGGTTAGAGATAAAAATAATAATAATAATAGCTTTAGGTCAAACATCTCAATGCAAAAAATGTCCATCAAAGGAAGCAAACTGGTGTCAGGTTGGATTTTCATTTGGGTACATAAGCAAATCAACATCTGAAGGAAGCAAACAGAAATTAAGGTTAGGAACACAAGATAGCAGAAACATGTTATTAAATCAAGAACTGAAAATCCGAATTTGGTTTGTTTGAGGAATGTTTGGAGCATACGGTAACGGGGGCCCTGGGTCTGAAACCAGCACCAGGGAGAGCTCCCAGTGATGGTGGCTTCTCTGTGGCTCTTCAGTTCTTTCGTATTCAGCCCTGCCCCTCAGTCTGGTATGTTCAGCTTAGTAATGCCTATAAAATCAGGACAATGGACCTTTCATCCTATTAATGTTAATATTAGGAATAAGTTTATACTACAAGCAAGGTACTGTAAAATTCATTTTACATATCTTATTTAATTCACACAACCTTGTGTGTTAGGTATTATAACTCACATTTGCATATGAGAAGATGAAGTTAAATAATTTGCCTGTAGTCACATTTCAAATGAATGGTAGTACCATAAGTCAAACTTTGATCTGCCTGGCTTCAAAGCTTGTGTTCATAATAACTGTACCACAGAGTTACATGGGAATGAGGTCATTGCTGTAGCACTTACTTCTGTAAAGCAGAGGGCTATAGGGACATTCTGGGGTTTTAGAGCACAGTCAAGAAGGAATTTAGAATACTTCTGGTAACAGGCTAGAGTGTGGATAATCTGTGTGTTTTAGTATGCTCCAGAATCATTACAAATAGAGTTGTTAGAACTTGTAGACAGTTCTTTGTGGTCCTTTCTTTTGACACAGTGGAAGTTATTTGAGCAAAAAACCCACGTGTTGGCTTTTTAGAGAGAAATTCTTGCATTCCCATGGATTCACTCAAAGTGACCTAAGTTACCTTAAATGTTGTGACATTTTGATTCTAGGTCTTACATCTCTGTTGTATTCCCTGTTTTACTTCCTCCTATTACACACTGGTATGAATAGCTGCAAAAAGCCTTCTTATACTCTGATTTAGACAATATGGGATGATATTCTTGCGCTTTCAAATATCCATGCTTCTGATATAAAAAACAAGGACTTAAAAATTATGAATCATATTTCAATCTGTATAGTACTGAGTCCTGACTCTTCTGGGCAGTTGGTGTTCATTATATTCTTAGAGATTTCCAGAGGGGAACTCTAAAACAAAAATGGTCAGCTGTCCAACATAATAAAACAGGCTTGGTGTAAGAAATCCTTTAAAGCTCTAAACAGGATGATAAAATCGTCTTTTCATTTGTTGATGGGCCATGTGGAAAACAAAAACTATATTTAACTAAGTGCACTGTAAAATAATTTTAACACCATATACAGGAATTAAAACTCAATTTTACATTTGAGGCCTTATAAGTCAAGTTTATGCCTAAAGCAAATTCAAATGTTCAGTTTATCAAATTCCTAAAAATGCCTTATAGTGGAAGAACTGACAGACTTTTAATCATAGTAATGCTACTATGTCACTTTTAAAGACTATGTAAGTTGTTAACTATTGCTGTTCTTTTGTGATAGAAAAAATAATAATCTAATAAGTAATTGAGAAGTAACCTAATAATTTATATGGTATATGAAAGGAGACACAAGCCATTTATCATGCAGGTCATATTTGTTTAGATTTTAGAGGATATTAGCCATAAGAAGTATGTGTATATGTCTGTGTGTGTGTGTGTGTTTATGTGTGTGATCATTTTGTGTATTTTAAGGTGGTTTTATTGCCTTTCACATTGGGCATTCAACCAACCCCAGCTACATGTTAGAATTTTGTAGAACTTTCAAAAGTTCTTATGTCCAGGCAGCATGTAGACCAAATAAATGTGAATTTCTGAGGATAAAACTGAGACATCAATACATATTTAAACTTCCCAGGTTGAGACCACTGATAAGATACACAAATACTTAATGAGGTATTTACATCTTGCACACATGTAGGTAATTGCATGGAGGAAATGAAAGAAAATGCTCATTCTTCTAATACAGAGGAATTTTTCGAAGGGTGGTGGTAGGATGCTTATTGAAATGGGGTGACCAAATAGATCTAATACTAAATAAATTATAGGCTGAAATGGAATTTTATTTAGTATTCTTTTCATTAGCAGTGACTTAAGTGAAATACCTAGAGAAAGATATAAAAGACCCACAATTCACCTGGCCACTTCTGCAGTTTTTTTTCCTTGACTTCAGCTGCTAGCCGACTTATAACCTGAATCTTGATGATTAATAGCTCTTATAATATTTTCTTAGCTAGTGTAACTTCAATAGCAGTACTTCTAATGTCTCACCCTTATAAAATAGCACTAAACTATTTTTCTCAATAAATTCTACTGACACATGGTCCTACAGATTAATTATAAATTGCATAGAAGTACTGCCCTTTGTCAGTTTTAAATGTGTAGCTTTATCTTCTCTTTCTCCTTGTCTTTCGAAGCTAAATGGAATTAGGGGCTTAAAGAAACCTGATTTACATGGAATCTATTCCTATTCTCTTATTTTAAACAACAGTGCCATTAATTTTCATTCTAGACTCTTTGGTTCCTCTACTATTTTCATTATTATTATAATTTAAAAAGAATCATTTCTATTTTTACAAACCCCTTTATTTCCCAACACTATATAAATATCTTTTTAGGAAATAATTTTCCTCAAATATTGTTATTTTTTTTTTTACCTGGTGGGCTAACTCCATAAATTGAATTGGGAATACCAAACAACTTTTTATTTTATTCACCTTCTTTTTTTTATTTTTAAAGGAGAAGATGAAGGGGGGAATGGGTATCAAAAGGGACTTAGACAACCATGGAAATAAATGTTGGGCCACTTTGCTGTGGGTACTTTAAAACACCCCAAGGTAGATGGAAAGAGTAACTTTAGGGCTTAGATCATTTATCACTAAAATTATAATGCTGGCACAGCTCTGCAAATATTTCTTTACAGGCTTTCATAGACATTTCACAATAAATGTCTTTTGTTAAAATGATCTTAGGTCCTATAAAGCAGAGTCTGTATTCTAGGAGGAATTCTTTTGCAGTTATTTAATAGTGTTCTTTTCACAATGCCTTTCTTCTCCATACTTCTTGTTCCCGTTGCAATACTGGTATCTTTGACCAGGGGGTAGAGACTGCTAACACTGAGTCTTAGCTGTTCCTTCTAAATGATTGAAAGGAAAGAAAATATGGCCTTCGAGGGTTATATTTAAGTATGGGAACTGTTATTACTGAGATACTGACCCAGTTACTTACTCTTTGAAAGAGGGCAAAGTAGAATTGGAAAATGTGGAGAAAGCAAATTGGTTGGATGTAACAAAGACTTTGCCTGTAATCCTATGAATCACTATAATAATCAATAAAAGGCAGAGACAATTGTATGTTTTTGTGGTTTAGGCAGCTCTCAAAATGGTATGATTTAAAAGGTAGCTAGGAAGATCTGAGCTCTCCTCCAAACAACTCCTTCATACTTCTAGAAGTTCTGCCACCAACGAGAGAAGAGTTCTTACTGGAATCCCTGTTCGGAGTTGGTGGTTGCTATAAAACCCCTGAAATTATATATAAAATTTCATGGAAATGTGTACATAAGCATGTTTTTGGGAAGATTCATAGCTATCATCAGAGCTTTATGTATCCATAAAGATTCTTCTTAAAACTAGATGACCATCATATAGTGTTCTTTTGTAATTTAATGTGAATTTGGTCAAAGTGATTTACATCCGATATCTTACTGAGATGAGGAGTTAACCTCTATATCTAAAATGATAATTTGGATGTTTTGACACTCAAAATCTAGTGTTCTTTTTCAGGAACCCAGAAGGTGAAGGAGTTTGGGGTGAAAGATATTGGGGCAGTTGGACTTGAGTGAGGCACTTCAGGCTGTAAGTAGCTACCCAGAGAGTAGTATGATGATGATAGGTATAGAAGACTTAGCGGGCAATGTGTGCCAGAAGGTAGAAAAGGTGACATGCAAAAGAAGGTGGAAAGGCAACAAAACTGAATTTGTCTTAAGATATTTTTCACAACTTTTGTGCCATCTGATAGTAGAGGAAATTAGAATTGCATTTTTAACAGATCTTTATTCTATATCACAATTCTTAGATTTTTTTCCTTTGTATTCTTTCATAAAACTTCTGGAGATTATCATATGACTTCTCTCCACCAGATAGCTATCTGTTTTCTAATATCCTAATGATACATAGTAATAATAATAATAATAATAATAATAATTTTGTCAGATTACATTGGTGAAGCATTTGAAACTAATACCACTTCAATTTGTGAATTAATTTTATATTTTAAATGACACTCTGTAGTCTCTAGGGTAGGTATTATTGTTACTTTTTTTTTTTTGAGACAAGGTCTCACTGTATTGCTTTAGCTAGAGTGCAGTAGTCTGATCACAGCTCACTGCAACCTCAAACTCCTGGGCTCAAGCGATCCTCCTCCCTCAGCCTCCCAAGTAGCTGGGACTACAAGCACTCACCACCACACCTGTCTGATTTTTCTATTTTTTGTGGAGATGGGTCTCGCTATGTTGCTCAGGCTAGTCATGAACTACTGGCCTGAAGTGACCCTACCACCTTGGCCTCCCAAAGTGCTAGGATTACAGGCGTGAGCCACTGTGCCCAGCCATGGAAGGTATTATTAACAGATTTTTTTTTTTTTTTGTATATGGGTAAACATAGGGTGCTTATATTCTAGAGGTTCAGGGTCTAGTGAAAGAGAAAAAAAATCAGAGAGTATTAACAGCAAGAGCATTTATGTTTAGGTACTATATGTTTTACATTTGTGATTTTGTTTCTTCCTTTAAACAGCCCTATGAAGCAGGTATTCTGCCTTATTTTACAGGTGGGAAACCGAAGCATAAAAGGCCTATGTAACTTACCAGAGCTCCTACAGGCAGTCAACCCTGAGAGGCAGTGGCAAGGCTGGCCTCCAACCCAGGCCCTTGGATTTGAGAACCTTCATGTTTCACCGTTCTGCTATATTGCTTCCCTGGTCATTGCACCATGTAATGGGCACAGTCTGTATGAGGTGCAGTCAGAAGCAGAGTTAGGACAGGGAATGCAGAGAAGGTGACATTAGAGCTGTAACTTAGGGCATGGGTAAGAGTTCCTTTGCCTCCCTAACAAGGAGCAGGAGGGATTTTCATCTGAGGGAATACTCTGAGGCATGGTAGAACTTGAAAGGCAATAGTTCCTCACAGCAGTAGCTTAGGGTTACTACTATGTTAGAGTTTGGCATAAGGTTGCATTTGGTTAGTGCAAAGTTAGAATTTAAATTCCATATTCTGAATTCCTTGCTGCCTCTCAATACTCTTTAATTGTAATTCTTTGCATAGTTATGTAAATAATGATCTCTGGAAATTAATCCTGCAAACGTCACTTCCTAAAAACATAGTTCCTACTATTCATCTATCTGGTCTTTTGCCCAGATGTTATCAGCCCTATATTTAAACATTAACATTGTTTTCTAGTGTATAATTGTGAGGATTAATCCATGAAGCATTTATTTATACCTACAATACATCCAGGTCCCGAGTAAGTTCCGGGGATCCAAAGTTGTGAAGTCCTTGCTACCCGGAAATTTTTATGGTCCATGTTTTTATGGCTAATGCAAATTCAACATCATGTAACATGGTTTTTCCAAACTTGAAAAGTTGATATTTGTATTTTTGTGAATGCTTGAGTGTAGCCAGAGCTGCTATAACACATGTCCTGTGTTTTTAGAATATTTTAAGTTCTTTATCTTGGTAATAACCAGAGAGATATTTAACTTTCTTTAACATAGGCAAATCTTTGCATTCAACAGTTTTTAGTTGAATTTTAAAATGGAACTCGTAAGAGAACTGATTGATAGAGTAATTGCTTACTGTAACTCTTTTCAGATGCCATGGCATTTTTGCAGCATGCTACAGAGTTGAAGACAGATGAGAAAATAAAATAATAGTTGATAACACTTGCAGCTGATAGGAATGCTGAAGGACAGTAACACATTTCAAGTCACATAACATACCAGATTGTTAGGAGATAAATGTTGTTTTTAGAATAGTAGGGCACTACAGGTCTTAGATCAATCTTGAGTACTTCAGATTATATATGCACTAACATTTGATGTATATGCATAGAAAAGTGACATTTTGAAGCTCACTTTTTACACAGAAAACAGTTCCTTATCAACCTGTCAAATAAAAACTAACCTCATACTGACCTATTTAAAAACCCAAGTCAGTTATTTACCATAATGGGAACAAGACATGAGCAAAAAAGAATTACAGTATTTAGCACTCAAACCTTAGAATTTTGATACTCTCTAATGGTTTAATTGGTTATTTCTTTATTCTTTTTAGAAGTCTAATGTGCTTTAAAAAATTATGTACTGCTGTGTTAATTTCAGAAACTGAAAGTTTTCATATTCTATAACTTTCTTTCCTAGAGGAGATGTATGGGCTAAATTATGAAGATTATAAAACAAGGAAACGGGGATCAAGAAGAAGAGAGACAGAAAATGCTAGAGTCGACAAGTTCAGAAAGTGGAAAGGGAAGTAAAAGCATTGATGATTTCATGTGGTGTTTCTGTGAGGTTGAATTTGCAGAGTCGAGGATACTAGCTGTGTGGATCAGCACTAGCTGAGTACATGGAAGTGGAAAATGCTAGTCTACTGTCAGCGTGAGAACAGTGCAGACTGGAGTGAGGGACATATGCTGGGGGGTCAAGATAGGTGGACACTGCACACCTGGTGAAGGTACAGAGGGAAGTAATGGGCTTTTATTAACGAATGTCAGGTGGTATACGAGGTGCTGCCCTTGTGAGAACTCATTTAGATAGAGAGAGACAAGCATTACCAAGCTTCATTTTTTTGATATTCACTCACTGCTTCACATAGAACTTGAAAACTATTAAGAGGGTAGAGTCTAGACTGACACCCCCCACCAAAAAAAGCAAAACCCTCAAGAGCATTTGGGAATGAACTTTGAAGGCAGCACTGCATTTCAAGTAAGATCTGGGTTCTTATTCTGACTCTCTGCTCCGAGCTACAGGACCTTGGGCTCAATTTTCTTACCTGGAAAATGGAAACAATAATGTTTTCCCAACTAGCCTTATAGGATTGTAATTTATATGAAAGAGCTTTATAAATCATGAAGCAGTGTACAGTGCACAGCGGTATGATGATACAGAAAAATCAGGGATAGATGACCTGAGAAAATATAAATATATTTGTATTTCTCTATTCTCTTTCTCTCTCTCTCTCTCTGTAGGGGTGAGTGGAACAACAGAAATGGTTCTATTTAGCTCATTTGAACCTATGTCTTAGATAGAAGACATGGAAGTCCATGGGTCCTTGAAGGCATTGTGCATTTAAGTTTTGCATTTGCAATCTGTTGACCCATGTATAAGCACCACATTTTCAAGATATGCATGGATTGCATATACATATACTAATGGAAAAACATGTTTAGGAGGATATACACCAAATGTTATCTGTAGCTCCATCCGAATGGTGGGCTTAGGGTGATCAAAAATTTGTTTTTTTTTCCTGTTTTGTTGTTAATATTTTCTAAACTGTCACTGATTTTATAAATATACATATGATTTTATATATGTATGTATATGAAATACATATATATATATACTTCCCCCCCGCCACACACACACATAAAAATCTCCTATGGAAACTTTACTTTGGCAACTCACAACTTGCCTCATTTGCTGCGTTAAGGTTGACAAATACATAGGCAAATACAGAATTTATTTTTTTAAAAATTTACAAGAAGATAAAACACCTGGCAGAAATGGCTGACACTATGGAACGTTATGGTATATACATTTATGTAAAGGACAGTTGTGTTTTACGTGTGTATGTTTTGCTCATTCAATGTGCTCCTCATACACCTTATTTATTACTCACTCTCCCTGAACGGTTTCTCTTGGGAGAATTCGTGCTCTCTGCTGCTTGGTGGTAGCAACTATAAGGAACAGCTTTGTAGGATCATACTTTATATCTCCCTGCCTGTGAGTTACTGAAATTCCTGGTTTCTTTAGCCCTGCCCTGGAGCAGTTTGCCCTGCCATCTCCAGTGAAAGGACTTCTCTGAATACCATTTGCTTGTATTTATTATTAAACTTTTGCTCAACTTTGACCATGTAGTCTAGCACCATACAAATCTTGGAGCAAGACGTGATAGCCACTCAGTTACGACCTGTGTATAATAGAGAAGACAAATAAGACATAAAAGTGCCACAGAAAGGAATGGCACAGGTGAGAAATGACTAGTCCTGTATTTCTGTTGTTTTCATTATTTCTTCCAGTGACATTGCCACCAGGCATTTTGAATGCAGTGAACAAAAAAGTACCAAGAGAAAGCAAAACAGCAGGAGGTGACCAAAAAAACATAGTTAGATGTATGAAACCACATAGAGTGAGGGCCTGGTCTATCATCACTTTCTTCCCATTGCCAAATTGGCCTTTGCCTGTATTTAGTAGGAAGTATGAAAAAGGAGAAACAAAATGATGCCAGAGTTACCTTTTTGGGAAACAACCCTGGTAGGAAAGAGGAATCCTGAGTGGTTTTGTAGAGAATCTAGGTTGGCCAGCTGCCATATAAATTTGTATGCAACTTTGGCCGTACAGAGCCTTACATAAATTTAGCCAAAGCATTTCCACTCTGAATCACTAAGAAGGAGGCAACCACCATAGAATTTTCAGATTGTTAAAACTGCTTTGAATGTTAATGATTGGTTCTGCCTTAACATATGTCTGCAGTACTTTCTGGTATATTTGGATTCAGAGACCTCCAGGACGTGAATCCCATTTGATTTACCTATCATCTAGTTGCTCAACTAAGCTTTCTTTAGTGACAAGTCAGTTACATATAGTATCTCAGAAGCTGAAATCTAAGTGCAACCTGTTTCGTTTGTCTTGTTTTGTTTTGCAGTGTTGGGCACTACTCATGTGCATATAACACATTCCCATAAATCTCAAATTTTGTATTTACAGAGAAATTTCTCTTGAGAGTTAAGGTCTTGTAAAACATTCTTGTTCTACAGCATGAACGAATTATTATACTCAAGGGCATTGAAAGTGAAGTGTACTGAAGAAAAGAATTTTTTCATTAAAATGCAGTTTATATTGATAAAACAGATTACTAGCATTTGATGAAATGTGAAACTTGGAGCTCCCCATATCACTAAATTGCCAGTAGGTTTATTTTGGCAAGTGGAGCCAGCATGTATGTAACATATAAGGGGGCAGACAGTATACCTATTAGCATTGAATTAGATTAAATTGTCTTTTGGTAAAGTGGTTTAAAAAAAAAAAAGTATGGTATCTGTGCCTTGACAAGCAGGCTGTGGTAACTAAGATTATTAGAAAATAAAAGCTGTTGTGTTATCAGTTTTGGCACAGTCATTTATCAATCAGTATTTTAAACATTGACAAGTGGTAATTTAATAGGGAATGACCCAGTTGGCAGGAAGTTCTAATGACAGATGATGCAAACTCATTTATCACTAAGGGGCTCTGCTGAGCTTCTTACCTTTCTCTGTATTGCAGCTCATATTTTCCAAGTCTGGGATGTGAGAAGCCACAAAGGGCAATCCTATGGCACCAAGCCTGAAACCACTCCCAAGCAGAAAGAACATTAACACTTTAGGGGCCCACATCTTTAAAAATGCTGCTCCACACTGATGATTTTCAGTTTAAAACAGGTGAGAACTGGGCACGATGGTTCATGCCTATAATCCTAGCACTCGCTTGAGGTTAGGAGTTTGAGACCAGTATTAGCAAGAGCAAGACCGTTGTCTCTACTAAAAATGGAAAAAATTAGCCGGGCATGGTGGTGTGTGCCTATAGTGCCAGCTGCTTGGGAGACTGAGGCAGGAGGATCCCTTGAGCCCAGGAGTTTAAGGTTGCATGAGCTAGGCTGACACCACGGCACTTTAGCCCAGGAGTCAGAGCGAGATTCTGTCTAAAAAAAAAAAAAAAATAGGTGAGATCAATACATTGTAAGAACCCGCGGTGTGCTATTTACTTAGATTTTTATACAAAGAGAAAATAAGGTAGATGAAATTTTCCATGAAGTACAGAAACAGATGCTTTAGAAAAAATTGAGACAATGAAAAAGGCAAACAGATTCTGATGTTCTGTTGGGAAATCCACTATTTGAATTGCTTTCCTCCCTGCAGTTAATAAATTATTTCTCTCGGCTGCTTTCAAGATTTTTTACTCTGTCTTTAGTTTACAGAAGTTTGACTAAGGTGTGTGTTGGTATGGCTTTTGGGGGATTTATCCTGTTTAGGGTTTTCTTAGCTTCTTGAATCTGTAGGTTTATGGTTTTTGTCAAATTTCGGAAATTTTCAGCCAGTTTTTCTTTAAATATTTTTTCATCTTCACCCTCTTCTTCTATTCTTCTGGGTCTCCAATGACACAAATGTTTGAAATTTTGTTATAGTCCCATACATTCCTGAATCACTGTTCTTTTTTTTTTTTCCAGGCTATTTTCTCTCTATTGTTCAGATTGGCTAATTTCTGTTGTTCTCTCTTCAAGTTCACTGATTCTTTTTCTTTTCTTTTTTTTTTTTTGAGACAGAGTCTCGCTGTGTTGCCCGGGCTAGAGTGAGTGCCGTGGCGTCAGCCTAGCTCACAGCAACCTCAATCTCCTGGGCTTAAGCAATCCTACTGCCTCAGCCTCCCAAGTAGCTGGGACTACAGGCATGTGCCACCATGCCCGGCTAATTTTTTTCTATATATACTTTAGTTGGCCAGCTAATTTGTTTCTATTTTTTAGTAGAGACAGGGGTCTCGCTGTTGCTCAGGCTGGTCTCGAACTTCTGACCTCGAGCCATCCACCTGCCTCGGCCTCCCAGAGTGCTAGGATTACAGGCATGAGCCACCACACCCGGCCTACTGGTTCTTTTCTTTATCCTCTCCATTCTACAGTTAAGTTCATTCATTGTATATGTTCTAATTTTTAGTTTTAAAATTTCTATTTGGTTCTTCTTTTCTTTACTTATTCTTTCTTTCATGTTCTTTTTTTTTCCCCAGAAACTTTCTGTTCCACTTGTTTCAATGTGCTTACAATTATTCCTTAAATCATTTTTATGTTGGCTGCTTTAAATCCTTGTCAGATAATTCTAACATCTGTGTAATCGCAGTTGGCACGTGTTGATTGTCTTTTCCCATTCGGTTTGAGATATTCTGGTTCTTGGTATGGTAAGTGATGGTCTATTGAAACCTGGACATTTTGGGTCTTATGTTATTAGACTCTGGATTTTATTTAATTCTTGTTGTTGGTTTTTTTTTTTTTTTCTTTTACACACCTCCTTTGCCACTGCTCTGATGGGTGAAGTGGGTGCTGCCTCATTG
Organism: Lemur catta; assembly: GCF_020740605.2. Lineage (NCBI taxonomy): Eukaryota > Metazoa > Chordata > Mammalia > Primates > Lemuridae > Lemur > Lemur catta. The sequence goes on from NC_059135.1 coordinate 77,214,968, forward strand.
CTGTGAGGTGAGGGTGGAAGTCCAGGTTCTTCCTAAGGCCTTTGTTGACCAGGGTCAGGGGGAAGGCTCCTTGGTGGCTTATTACCCCTGAGCTATGGTGAAAGTCTTGATTCTCCATTAGGTCCCCTCTGGCACCACACCACTGGAGAAAGGGAGGAATGCCTTATTACTTCCTGGGATGAAGGTCCCAGCTCCCAATCGGTACCTTCTTTGATGATGCTGTAGGTGGGGAAAGACCTGCTTATAGCTCAGCAAAGGTGAGAATCTAGGTTCTCTACTAGGCCTTTGCTGGCAGGGTAGGGGCATGGTTTTTACTGTGGTGTTTGGCTGGAGTAGAACATTTATTGTCTGAAAGTTCTTTGTCTTGCTGTGCTACACCTTTTCTGGTCCTTGGCTGGAGAGAATAGGTTTTGGGGGCGGGAGGCTGTTATTTGGCTGTGCTCATTGGCGTTTCTAGGTTGCCGGCTTCTCTAGTGTCCAGTCTGGGGTGTATCAGTCAAAAAAGAGAACCAGGGAACTAAATACTATAACATTCCTTAGGTTCCAAGTTTCCTAGCCAGTCTGCTTTCTTCTCTTCATCTCTCAGAATATTCTTATTTTTGTTTTATATACAATATCCAGTGTTTTCAGTTGTACTTAGTGGGGGGAGCAGGGAAAAGTATATCTGTATTATTTCTTGTATTTAAATTCCATAGTAGGAGATCTTGGTACTGGTCTCAAGATATAGCAGAGATTGTAGATATTTGATGTTATTTGTTAAATTGCATGATTATTCTGAGTTGGAAACTCTTGTGCAACAATACTAGGAATTATTCTTTTCAATCTGGTATAAGATTATACCAATGTAATACTTTCTTGGAATAAGGAACCAATTAAGTTATTCTTTTTTGTGTTTGTTTAAGACAAGGCCTCACTGTGTCACCTGGGTTAAAATGCAGTGGCATAATCATAGCTCACTGCAACCTCCAACTCCCATGTTCAAGTGATCCTCATGCCTCAGCCTCACCACACCTGGCTATTTTTCTATTTTTTGTAGAGATGGGGTGTCCCTCTTGGTCAGGATGGTCTCGAACTCCTGGCCTCAAGCAATCCTCCTGCCTCAGCCTCCCAAAGTGCTAGGATTACAGGTGTGAGCCATTGCACCCAGCCTAGGTTATTCTTTATTTAAACATAATTGACAAATAGTAAGCTTTTCATGTATAAATCTTTTTAAGATTGAAAGTTTATTGACAAGCAGAGTAAAATATTTTCCTCCTTACTGATGAATATTTGGATAGTTTAGAAAATATGCTCCATGATTGTTTTGCTTATTGATACTTATTCTGAAAATATTTGTTTTTTAAGCATTCTGAGCATCTGAATTGTTTCTGTTTAGATTTCCAGTGGAGTTAGTAGAAACTATATAAGAACAGTTCCTCTGTCCAGTATTGTATAGTAGTGGTCCAGCTGTGTGTCTCACTGGGAAATCTCAGTGGAGGAAGGGAAAGAGAGAAAGAAGGCCAATGACCACAAATGCTGGCCTGCCCAGAGAATGTCCAACAATCTGAATCACCGAGTTCCAGGATGTAGGGAACTCATGTCTGATCAGTCACTGTCTGAGGCTGGTCAGGTGCAGTGACAAGGCTTCCAAGTGTCTGTGCTCAGACCACGTGGGGCCTGCCAAGTTTACACGAGGTCTGTCAAAAACAGAGTCAGTCCTGGGAAGAAGCAGACATCAGTGCTATTACCACCTCACCTGTATTTTAGGGCCTGATTACTGCTACAGTCCTATCTGGAAATGAATTGGGGCCAGAGATCCATGGAAAAGCCCTGTTGGGTAGACTGCCCCGAGAGGTGTAAGCCTGGTGAAAGAAGGGTCAGGGGAAGAAACAGGTAGGATGGTTTAACCAGGGCTTCTTATGGGCTTGCCCTAGATGTGGGAATCGAAGCAGCCTTCTAGACTTTTATTCTCTCCATAGATGCCTCTCAGTGGGGTTCTCCATGGGCCTGTCATGGTTCTGGATCTGACAGGCGCTCAGTACTAAACTGCAGATGAGCCCACTGGAAAGGTGCAAGGTCATGCCGAGAATCAGGTTGGCATAGCAACACAGTAGGGTGGAGAAACTGTTCTTGGTTGATTTTCTATTGCTTTTTAGCACTTTTCCTATACTTCTAAAATCAACAGACAAGTGGGAATTTTAGGGAATTTTCCTAATATGGGAAATAGTTTCCCTGGGAGTCCAAGCAATTGTGTTTTCTTTGCAATAATTTGGGCGCACTGGGAAGGCCCTGACAGGAGAATAAGACGTAAGATCAGGTGCCAGAGATAGACGGCAGACAGTGCCTTTACCTCATCTAAGTAAAATGGAAATGATAACATCAATCCTGCTTCCTCACAGGATTGTTTTGAATGGAAATAAGTTGAAAAGGGTTTAAAATGCTACATTATTTTAATAACATAATATTTCATTAAAAATTTGCACAAGTTCAGATGGCTTTTTTGTCTAATTTTTGTTTTCTGTTAGGTAGAGAAAAATAACCCTTCCTTAGTAGGAAAATTAATGAAAGAGAACAAGTCTATGGATATTGGAACAGTCCTATTCAGTAGTTTTATTAAGATCTAATTGCACATTCGTAGAATTTTTGGACAGTGACAAAAAGATATGACTTTGGTATTTCCTTCAGATTATCCATGTCTAAATTCTTTGTACTAATTGAATGTCAGCATTTCCAAATTTTGTTTTGTATTGTTTTGTTTGTAGCTATAAATATAATTTGCTGATAATGATGTCCCTACAACTAAGAGGGAACTTAGAAAAATTACTGTAGCCCTCACTAAATAGTTTTCCTTGCAGCAGTATGGCTAGAATTCCAAAAATTCTTAAGTAAGTAGAGTTTGTCTGCTATGCATTTCATCATCCTTTTCCTCTCACCACGACTCAGATGTCCTATTAGAATGTAAGCTGCATGTGGGGTACCTAGAAGGCACTTACGAATTATTTTTGCGTGCGTGCTTGAATGGATGAACAGATGCTTGTTGTCCTTTGACTGAGTCAGGTTCACATGGTGGTGCTCCAGTGGCCCCTTGGCCATCAGTTTTATGTTGTATTCCTCGGGTCTTCCATTTACTAACACAGTGGCAGCCGGTTGTCTAATACACTAGTTTGTGTTAAGCTGTTATGGCTGATAATGGACCTTTCAGAAATATGTTAGTAAGGAGTTTCTATATTAGCCTTGTGGTAAGCACTCAGTAAATGTTAAGTGCTATCATCATTATCATCATCATCAAGAATATTCCCTTGTAGCCATTGGTTTTCAAATTTTGTTCCCAAGAACCACTGGGACTCTAAGAATTTTCTCGTGTGATAGTGAAGGTTTGGTGGGGGTAGAGGTGATTGGTGGGAAGCTTCATTCCATTCATTTTTTTCCCCTCACCTCTTTAACCAAATAAGCTGTGCTTACACCTATTTTATGTATTTGTACTCCTGGTAAATTTTATTTTTGAAAAGGATTCTACTACTTAATATTCTTTTTCGAAAGAAACACTGTGAGGAATGTGCTGGGTGCTGGAGAGTGTAAGATGCATATAGCTCTTTTCTTGTAAATGTGCAAATGAAAGTGACAAGGAAAAGAAGAGAATGTAACTGACCCCATTTCAGCATGTATTCTTAAACAGATAATTTGTGTGATCCTTAAAACGAATGGGCTGCTCCCTGGAAGATTGCATATCCAACAGTGCACATGTCATGTCATGTTACACCACCCTCGCTGTCCTTTGTAATAAGGCTCCTGAGTTAGTGGATAGGGTGGGGGCTATGTCACCTACCAGCTGTTTGACCTGGAACAGTCACTGAGCTCTGTGAGCCTCAGTGTATTCAGCCATAAAACGTCAAAAATCATACTTCCTCATAGACTTATGAGGGTTAAATTAAACTTTTTTTAGTAGATGTATGGCGTACCTATAGGCCTCAGTATATACACATGCACATACGCTCTATCCATTTAATATATAGAACGTATTAGGTGACATCAGGAGGACTCTTTTTTAAAGTTTACCTGTCATTTCAGTTTTTTAAGTCTCATCTATTATTGTTTGTTTTCTCATCTGTAAACTTAGTGATTACAAGTTTTGTAAGAATTAAATGATTAGGAACAGTACGTGTCAGGTGCTGACCTGGGTGCTTCAAATACGGTAGGTGCTCAAGACATTTTCCTTCTCTTCCTCACTCTAGTGGAGTGTCACAAACAAAAACCCAGAGCAGGTGTCCTAGAATTTTAGATGACACTAAACGAAGGATGACTGAAAGAATAACGAGTGACAAACATGATGTTTCAAAATTATTTTGACAGACCGAAGTAGTGGGCTGAAATGTACAAAATGATATTTGAAAGAATAAATGTTAACTCTTACATTCAAAAAGGGAATTTTTATATATATATAAAAACATTTATAATCATGTTCATATATATATATATATAAACAAAACTGCTAAACACATTTGAAGTCTTGAAGTACTTAACCTGAAGAAGGGGAATTCTATGGGGAGGCAAAATAGGTGTATATTCATATCATAGAATCATGGAACCTTGGAGTTTGAAAGGTTATGTGCCAGTGTGAGTATGTTTGTATTGTGTGTTCCCAAGGAGAGAATTACAACATGAATATGAGAAGCACAAGATAAAGATGTCATTTCACATCTTTCTAAGGACATCTTTCTAATAATTAGATACAGTTAGCAATGAAGTAAGAGGTGCGTGTGTGTATGATATAGTTTGAAGAAATAAATCTGGTATTACTGATCAAGTTGTAGAGATTCTTGTGTTAGAGGTGGCTAAGGTACAAAGGGTCCCTGGGATTTAGAAATGGGGGAGATGTCACATTTCACCTGACTTGACAACTCCTCTATAAAACCTTGGAACGGAATCCTAAGCTCCCCTGTTGCAAATATTCTTTGCACTCTGTCATAGAAAAAAATCTAAAGGAAAGTGAATTCAACAAGTAGGTGGAATATTATAGCCAAATCTTTTCAAGGGATTCCTGAATGAGTGGGATACTGGGTAAGGTTAATTTCTGAGTTCAGGTCTAATTCTCTGATTACATACCTATATAAGTCAGCACCACATGAATACAGAAATCAGTAGGATTAATACTGAATAATGTCTTCACGTAAAGGTTCAGTATATATTGATAGCATTGGATATTATCTCATTCCAAAACCAGCATTTTAGAGGAGGAGAAATTTCAGGAACATCCTGTATAAGGAAGAAAATTTGGGTCCCAGTGGTTATTATAGCCCCAATTTAATTCAATTATTAGTTTAATAAAAGGCAGAGTGATTTTGTGATGCGTAGGACTTATAAGAATCAAGAAGAAGTCACTTTCCTATGCTTATTCTAGTGCTACTTAGGAATTTACTTGTGAACAGGGCTGTGTTTAATCTTCCTCATTTGAGTGGCATACACAAGCAGGAAAACTCAGTGAGTCATTTGAATAATCCGGCTAGTGTAACTGTGAATATTCTTGGGAACGATGGAAAGGTTAACTGCTTTGAAACATGTGTATTCTAAGGGGAGCACTGAGCTGCTGCTCTCTAGTTTCACTGAGAGCAGAACTTGGGCCAAAAGTACTAGCTGTGTTTTATAGGGCTTAATACACTCCCATTTCAAGGTGATTGCCAGTTATTATGTGATCATGAGAAGATAGACTTTAATTTCTGTGAGCATTAGCATCATTACCAACAAGCTTTTTTGCATGTGGTGTGCCAGGTGCTGCATAAAATATGTGAAACTAGCATTCCGCCTGCTCTCTGCACACTTAAACAGTGTTGAGAGTGAGGCAGACTATTTTAGGTAGACACAAATCCAAAAGGTAAAGTGATTAGCAAGAGCAGCTGAGTCATGCCTGGCATCTATATACCACGTTCTGCTTTACAAAGCTCTTAAGAGAGCATAACATTCCTTCCAGGAAGGTGATGGATCCTGTGAGGCAGAAGTGTTTCTGGTCCCAGTTTCCCTGAAGGGAATTGAGTCTGTATTTGTATTGAAGAATCATAAGACGCGGCTTAAAAGATGTGATCACGGCAAAGTACCCCAACCAGAGAGAAAATTCCAACTGGAAATAAGGAGCTAGACCATTTTGCTGAGTTTTGATGTGGAAAAGGCTTGGGGAAGATCAAGGTACAGGATACATGGGAAATTTAATGAAGCATGTAATGTGGAAAGAAGGAGAGACATATACTTAAGCCCTGAAATGGAGCCTGCCAAGTTTATTCAGGTGTCCAGTGCATTATCAATGGTGAATGAAAAGAAGTGAACCAACATTTCCTTGCTGAATACCTGCCTTTCCCTCATGCCCTAGCCCTTGTGTTATTCTGGACAGAGAGAGTATGTGACTCTTTCCTTCTTGATTATAAGCCTTTGCATCTGTTATCCCTACTATCTTCCTACTGTCTTCCTACTTAGGTCTACAATAATACTCTTTCTTTGTATCTTCTATTCACTATCTTCGCATCTTTAAAAAAAAAACTGTACTTAGGATTATCCTTCTTCAAAAAGCCTTTTTTGAATAATGTCACTTGCATTAGATAACTAGGTCATTTATTTTATACAATACACTGTAGCGAGATACTGCCTTTAATTTATTTCATACCTCCATTGCTTACTTTACTGCTGACCCAGACAAACATATAGGGGGAGCTTTTAAATTAAGTTTAGAGTCATGATCGTATATGCATATGTCATGTATATGCATGTCTATTGTCAATTGATTTGTGTATATTCAGTCATTTGATTATAAGGTTTTTAAACATGGAGACTATCTTTGATGCCTTTTAACACCCTACAGCATCAGCACACTTCTTTACTGTTAATTTTCAATAAATATTACTAGTAGGTAGGAAATGCTTAAAATACTGGAAAGGGAAATCTATGTGGAACTGCAGCACCCCCACTAACCTTGGTTTAGCACTCAGATTGTATCGTTATTTTTCTAAGAGAAATAGGTTGTAATTTGTACTTACCATCTAGCTAGCTTGTTTACCTTAAGTGCTATTTGCTTTAGGTAACAAATTCATAGAGTAAAAAAGTCAGAGTTGCATCTTAATTGCATTTAATGCTCTTTAATTTTAAAGGAAGCTTTTAAAAAATAATTGGCAAAGATATGGTTAGACTTAATTTGTGTAGAACCAATGTCCCTATATGTCCTTTGTTCACATTGTTGAGCTGTGTCAGCACATCAACAATGAGGTTTACCACTGTGAAAGGTGACATGGAAATACTGGGTGTGGTTTATATAATTACTGTCTAAACTTTTGAAAACCTAGCTTTATATCCTTGACCAAAAATCTTGACATGTTGGTTGTGAGCTTTGCTTATGGAACACCTCGGAATAAACTTGGAACTTGAAGGTCAGTGTAGAAACTCATTGTCAATTCAGCGTGGAGAAGCTTACATAACACCTCCACAGCCAGGTCTGGCTTGCGTTAGTGCTACTAGAGCCTCACTCTCATGAGCGCTCCAGCCTCTCATCAGAGGGGAAGGAGGAGAGTGAGGTGCAGACAGACAGAGTATACAGATGACAAGGCAAGCCTGCAAACAACACGGAGGACCTAGAGATGCTTGAGAGAAAGCTAGATGAGTCTTGAAATACGAGCTTCAGTGTAAACATCCCCGAAGACCCAGTGTATGAAATTGAAGGAAAAGATGAGAAACTTGGAAGAGGCAGACAGACAAATTTGAAACAAGTGTTTTCTGTGACTGCAGGGGCAAGCATAAAGTGGTTTAAAAGCATTTCTGAGGAAGCCAGATATGTCAAAATCAGAGTTTCTTGACAGAGCACTTAAATGGGGGGAGGGGGCATTTTTAAAGCCAGACGTTGGAATAAGGAGGAAGTTGCACTCATCACCATATTAAGAATATTCAGCACCCATGTTATTGCAGTGGTTGTACATGGATATGATACCAGGATTGTGCCTTCCCCTTCCCACTCCCCAGCCCCAAATGACAGGAGGAATTTTGAATAGGTTTGAAAACAAGTGCCTGAGTTGGAGCATCAAAATTAGGCAGACACACTGGGGACAAGAAACCACAGAGACAGTGAAGCAGAGAGACAGTGATGAAGTGCAAACCTCCTCTGAGTGGGCAGCCACTGCAGTAGCTGAACCTGTCAACTTGTAATGGAACAGGAGTCAAGCGTTTCTATGGTTAAAGAAGACCAGAGGTCACATGAAGAGAATCTTAGAAGAACAGGGACTGATGGGTAAGAATAAATATTTTTGAAATGTTTTAAGTAGCAAGTAATTGGGTATTAGAATTCAGAGTAAATGTATCAGCAGATAGAACAGCATGAAAGGAGAAAAAACCCTGTGAGCATGGAATGAGGAATCATTGCATTAGGAAAGTTACGTGTGGATTTTACATGTACGTAAGCCCAAAATAAGAATGTATGGCATGTTTCCTTATCAGTGCATATTTAAAAGCATATATAATATTCCTAGGATAAAATAATGCAACTTTAGATGTTGACTTTATTGGAAATAATATAGATGATTATTAGTATGAATCTGTATGAGTGAAAAGGATTTTGAAGTTACTTTTTTCTCTCCAGAGAAACTTATTATTCTCTGCACATCACTTCATTTTGGCCAGCAATAAGTCCAACTCAGTCAGTGTGCTGCTGTGGAATGTTTTAAGCTGAAATGTGCATTGGAATCTGTTTGTTTGCAGCAGATGATTTGACTAAGCTTTGATGCGCAGTCACTCTCTGACATTTGTGTATTTCAGCAGTGAACAATGTAAACTCATTTTCTGAACACTTTGATTACTTGCACATAGCAGTGCCCATGGCATGTGACAGAGAAGAGCACTCTATCCACTAATCAGATAGATATGCTTCAAGCGTATTTACACAAAATAATGAAAACAGCTGTTAGATACCTTTAAACTTGAGTGTGTTTTATTATTAATCTACTAGCCTGTACACATGACACTATAATTCTTCACTCACTCAAGTTGCCTTTAATGACACAGTAATAAAACTGAGAGGGATGAAAGTAATGGAATTGTAGCATGTAATGCCTCAGTTGTTCTACAGTGTCTTCCTTTTTGCCAAAATAAACCGCAATGAGGTCCATATGGTGTTTTGAAGTTTTCAAGCAATGACCCTAATAAAAAGTAATGAATTTCTGACAAAAGAAAGCATGACTCTCTTTTAAACGGATATCTTCATTATTGATCTAGATATGATTGCAGACCAATATGCTAATAGAAGAAGAAAGGTTCAGCGTGCTTGCTACAGATACTTTAATTTGTGGTTTTGTTCAAGAAATTCAGATTTTAAAGGTAAAAATATTATAATCCATTAGTTATAACTCCCTTGTTTTAAAGACCTGTTATTTAAAGGAAAGAAATAGATATTCTTCAAGAATGGGAAATTTCACAAACATCTATAATAATAAAGTTTATCACATAGAAAGGGCTGCAAGAGTTTGTTTTGGAGAATATCCTGTTCTTATATTCATTGAGCTTTTGAGGTTCTGGTTTTGTTTGTGTAGGGTTTTAAATATATTTCAGACTGCTTCAAGGGGGAGTGACATTTATTCCAAGTATACCTACCACATCTTCAAACTATATATTTAACTGCAACACTGAAATTATTTGCTTGGAGATTGATTTTTAAAATATCAGAGCAGGCAAAATCTTTAGAATATCCTTAATATTAATAAAGCAGTATAGGTATCTGAAATCTTGAAAATAAGCTAAATTAGAAAACATAAGACCAAATAATACATTATGGGAATAATAGCTATACTGGTGGAAGAGGGAGGAAAAGAAATTAAAAGAAAGACATATACGGAAGAGGATTAGGGTCTTTTTAATCCGGAATGCCTGGATTTGAATCTGTACTCAGCAGTATACCAGCACTTTCCTCTGTTTAATATACTCAACTTTTCAAAGCCTTGCTCTCCTCATTCAAGAGATAGGGGATATTATAAGGATTAAAATAATGTGCACGATACATCTAATAGATTGCATAGCAGATAGTAGGTACTTGATGAATATAGTTTAATATTATTGTTTATTATTATTGAGACCAATCTCATAAAGTAGCTCATTTGAATGACTTAGTGTTCTCTGTGTGTGAGAGTTTTGTATGTGTGCACCCACATGTTGTGTGTGTTAAATTCAATGAGACAATTCAGTACATATTCACTGAGTCCCTACTATGTGCCAAGAACATTCATGGTTTTATGAAAAGTGCAATACTAAATAAAATTATTTTTAAGAGGTTTGAATCTAACAGACCTATAAAAGTACGACTAAGGAAGACAAATGTAGAGATAAAACAAGCTGTTTTGGAAATATAAGAGAGAGTAAGAAAAACTGACCCTGAGTGGGACATGGGAAAGCTACATGGAGAAGGATGGGGAGGAAGAGGAGCATTTGAAGTGAAGTGAAGAGCTGGGGAGTTGGAAAAAGGAGAGTGACTTTTGGGAGTATGGGAGGTAGTGACTTGGGAAAGAGTTGGGAATGAGGCTGGAAAGCCACATGCACAGCATGTGTGGAGGACTGTAGTGTGCTGTGTCGTGCTGGGTGCTAGGTCTACAAGGTGAATAAGATGTGATCCTGCCCTTAAGGACCCAAACGTGCCACCAAAACATGAGAATGAAGCTGACACTTGCTTTGTCAGATGCACTCAGTTCACCTGGCCAAGGGGCAACCTTAGTTCTTAAAGTGGGGAATAAATTCATTGACATTCTGTTGACTGTTCATTTGTTTAGATATATACTTTTTGGATTAGTATGGTGAATGAATTGCAAATATATTTGCATAGCATTTTCCTATTTTAATATAAATATCCAAAGAGTAGTTTCAACCTACTATCAGGCTTCCATTATCCCAAATTCCAAATTCGTTAATTCTGAATTTGTGATTGTTTAACTATTTATCTATCAAAAGGATTTCCTTATTTGCAAAACTCTTCCCACTTCTTTAATATTATCTTAATCTGTTTTTTTAAAAACAGAATCACATCTTAACATTTCATGTACAATTCATTGTATAATTAATCGAAAGTTACCATTTTAAAGTCGCCAAGTTCTTATCTGATTGAGGTATGAATTACAACCTAGATCATCACCATTTCCTACTAACATTTTAGGATATTTAGAGAGATTGTGGCTGTGTACTTGAAATGGGAAACCTACTTTAAAACTGGTTTGACCACTGGCCCTGCCTTCTTAAATAAAATAATTATATTGTATTCCTAAGCAATATTCTGCATGTAAATGTGTGTATATTTACCATTTCAAGGATTAGTAATGTGTAGGTTGTGTATCAAGCACTATGTGAAGTACTGGATATAAAGTGATGCAACTGATATGATGGACAGTAACACACATGCCTTATGCATATCCTCGTATGTGTTGTGTCCCTTAAAGCAGTCCACTAACTTTCTCTGTCTATGATAACAGCTCTCTGAACCCTTCTGCACCTCCATCTCTTGTTTACTAACTACTTTTCGAGTCCATGTGACATTCATTTTAATGTTAGTGTTATTGGGAGATCTTTGTTCTTTAAAACAACTTCTGGTGAGTTGTATAATTATTTCATTGTATGTTACAATGTAATAATAATAGAAATAAAGTGCACAATAAATGTAATGCACTTGAATCATCCTGAAACCATCCCCCTGCTCCCTGGTCCATGGAAAAATTGTCTTCCATGGAAACGGTCCCAGGTGCCAAAAAGATTGGGGACTGCTGCGTTAAAAAGTACATTTGACTTTGAGAATTAGCCAGCTATGCCATTTGGAGCCAAATTTTGGTGATCAAGTTTTGAATCCTGAAGGAAAGGAAACTGCAAATTTATAAAACAGTTGTTTGCTTGGTTTTTAATTTTTTTAATTTAGTTACTTACTTGGTAGTACTTAACTTGGCAGTAAAACCCATTCCAGAAACAGTAAGAGCACCACTTCCCAAGACTTTGTAAATGATTGCCTCATAAATGTCAACCCCTCATGGGATGTATGTCTTCAAGCTTGTTACTTTCTTTGTTTTTAAGTTCATGAGTTTTTTAAAAATGTGTTGCTCCTTTATGTCATGTCAGATGGATTCATATCAAGAGTATTTGCGGGCATCTCGGCTTTAGCCAGGCTATTTCCTTTGTTGTTTTTGATTGTATGAGTTATTCCTTCATCTTTAAACTTAAGAAAAAAAGTTATTCCACATACCAGGAACTCTTTCTAAAGTAATTTCACCAATAAAAATTATCCCTATAAAAACAGAATTTAAGAGCCCTGTAAATCCATTATAACCAACATGCTTTCTCATTAGTCTTTCTGTTGTCTAGTGTTGAATATTATTAAAGAAAAGTCAGTGGTCAGCTAACTTTTTTCCTCCTTATAAATAACTTCATATTTTTGCCCTGCTGTCTCAAATAATTTTTCTGCACTATAAGTCCAATAGCTTTACTAGAATAAGACTTTTATATTGATTATTCCTGGTGGTTTTCCCCAGGTACTCAGTGTTTCCTTTTGATATATATATCTAAAGTGTTAAGTATAAAATGTGCCTTTTATTTATGAAAAGTTTCCTTTCAGTACCATAATGCCTTATGATATATAATATGTCCATGATAAGAATTTGGATGATCTATGAGTGGCTGAAATTAGGTTCTTCTGCCAGGTGTGCGTCTGATTAGGAAACCATTGCCTAAAGATCACTTACACTTCTCACCCCCTCCCCAGTATATGGTCAGTTATATAAAAAGTACATTTTACTTTCAACAGTTCAAAAGAGCTGAAACTATTGGTTTTGTTAACCTCATAAAAATGCAAGCCCACATTATTTTGTTAGATTATTTTTAAAAATAGCTTTATTGAGGCAAATTGGTAGACAATAAACTACACATAAAGTTTACAATTTGATAAGTCTTGACATATGTATACACCTGTGAAGCCATCACTGCAGACAACGTATGAACATACCTATTACCCCCAAAGCTACCTCAAGTTCCCTGTGAACTTTCCCTGTCAACCCTCACCACCTTACCCCTGTGACCATCCTCAAGCACCACTGATAAGCTTTCTGTCATTACAAGTTAGTTTGAGTTTTCTATGATTTTGTATAAATGGAAGCATATAGTATATACTCCTTTTTATTTGCCTTCTTTCATTCAGCATAATTATTTTATTTTATTTTATTTTTTCAGCATAATTATTTTAGATCCACTTTTGTTTGGGTATTCAGTTGTTCATTCTTTTTTGTTACTGATTAGTATGCCATTGTATGGATATGCCACAATTTGTTTATCCACTTGTTAATGAGCATTTGGGTTGTTTTTAGGTTTTGGATATTACAAATGAAGCTACTATGCACATTTATGCGGAAGTCTTTGTATGTAAATATGCTTTCATTCCTCTTGAGTAAATACCTAGGGGTGAAATAGCTGGGTCATATGGTAGGTGTGTGTGTTTATTTTTTGAAGAAATTACCAAAGTTTTCCAAAGCAGTTGTACCATTTTGCATTCCCACTTGCAGTGCAAAGAGTGCAGAGTTCCAGTTTCTCCACATCCTCACCAACACTTGAAATGGTCAGTCTTTTCTAATTTTTGATAGATGTATATAATATTCTGTAATACTCTTCTAGTCTATGCCTTGTCTTTGATAGTATCTTTTGAAGAGTGGAGTTCTTAATGTTGATAAAGTCCAATTTATGTATTTTCTTTTATATATCACATTTTTGTGATCTTTACCTAACCCCAAACCATAAAAATTTTCTTCTAGGTTTTTTTTTTCTGGATGTTTTAAAATATAGGCTTTACACTTAGATTTGTGATCCATTTTGAGTTCATCTTTATGTGTGGTATGAGGTGTGGATCCAAGTTCATTTTTTTTACGTATAGCTATCCAATTGTTCTAGCACCATTTGTTAGAAAAAACTATGTTTTCTTTACTGAATTGCTTTTAGAACTTTGTTGAAAATTAATTGACCATATATGTGTAAGTCTATTTCCCAATTCTTTATTCTAGCCCATGGACCTATTTATCTACCTTGATAACAGTACCATACTGATGATTATTCTATTTGGAATAATAAGTCTTGATGTCAGGTAGTATGAGTCCTCCAAGTTTTTTCTTCTTTTTCAAATTTGTTTTGGCTATCCTAAGTCCTTTGCATTTCCCAGTGAATTTTAGAATAAGGCTGTCAGTTTCTTAAAAAAGAAAAGAAGCCCTCTGAGATTTAGAATGAGGTTGCTTTGAAACTATATGTCAATTTAAGAGACTTGACATATTAACAATATTGAATCTTCTGATCCATTCCTTAATTTTTCTCAGCAATGTTTCATAATATTATACATCTTTTGTTCAATGTATCCTTCAGTATTTCATTTTTTTAAGCTATTATGGTTTTTTTAATGTTTTTGGTTTCTGACCATTAATTGCTGAACAGAAATATAATTAACTTTTATATTTTTACCTTGTATCCAACAGTCTTGCATTTTTAAAGTAAATTTTTAAAAATAACATTTTTGATAGATTTTATCATACTTTCTACATAGTTAATAATATCATGTGTAAATGAAGACAGTTTTAAGGGCCAGGTGCAGTGGCTCATGCCTATAATCCTAGTACCCTGGGAGGCTGAGGCAGGAGGATTGCTTGAACTCAAGAGTTTGAGACCAGCTTGAGCAAGAGTGAGACCCCCATCTTCTACTAAAAATAGAAAAAATTATCTGGGCGTCATGGTGTATGCCTGTAGTCCCAGCTACTTGGGAGGCTGAGGCAGGAGGATCGCTTGAGCCCAGGAGTTTGAGGTTGCAGTGAACTATGATGACACCACTGCACTCTACTCATGATAACAGAGCAAGACGCTGTCTCAAAAAAAAAAGAGAGACAGTTTTATATCTCCTTTTCCAATGTGAGTAACTTTTACGTATTTTTCTTTCTTTATTGCATGGGATAGATTCTCCAGTATTATGCTGAATAGAAGTGGTAAGAGTAGACATTTTTTGCCATTTTCTGATTTTAGAGGGAAAGCATTTGGTTTTTAACTATTAAGCATAATATCAGCCTTAAGTTTTTCTTACATTCCTCTTATCAGATTGAAGAAGTCCCCTTTTGTTCCTAAAATACTGAGAGTTTCATCAGGAGTGGATATTGGATTTCATCAAATCCCTTTTCTGCATCTAGAGATAATCTTAAATTTATTTGTTTAGTCTGTTAATGTAATGAATTACATTGCTTTTTAAATGTTAACCATCTTTTCATTCTTGAGGTGAATCACACCTGGTCATAATTTATTATCCTTTCTACGTATTGTTAAATGAAATTCGCTAAAATTTTGTTAGGAACTTTTGCACCTATTGGTCTACAGTTTTCTGTTTTGTTACTGTCTTTGTCTGATTTTAGTATCAGAGTAATGCTGGCCTCATAGAATGAATTGGGAAGTATTCCTTCCTCTTCAATTTTGTTGAAGAGTTTGTGTAGAATTGGTATTATTTCTTCCATAAGTGTTTGTTAGAATCACCAGTTAAGCCATCTGGGCCTAGTGATTTCTTTGTGGGAATGTTTTTAACTACAAACTCAATTTCTTTAATAGATATTAGATTATTCAAGTATTGCTTGCTGAGTAAGCTTTGGTAGTTGGTTTCTCTCAAGGAATTTGTCTATTTCATTTAAATTGTTAAGTTTATTGATATAAAGTTGTTCATAGCATTTTCTTTTTGTGCTTTAGTTTGTGTTGAATCTGAGGTAATATCAACTCTTTCATTCCTGGTATTGGTTATTTGGCTCTTCTCTCTTTTTTCCTATGTAATCACACTAAGGTTTTATCAGTTTTATTGGTCTTCTCAAACAGCCAGCTGTTATGTTATGTTAAAGGGTTACTTCTGTCATTTAGAGATTTAATGATAAGATCTCAGGTTAGATTGGTTTTATTAGAACAAATAGAAATAAAAATGAGTTGGTGCTATTTGGAGAGCACAGACATGGGGAGATTCTGGGACTCAGGGAATTGGCCTGTGGACATAGAGTGTCTGGGTAGATAAAAGGACACCAGAAAGGAGAAGAGGGCCAAACCAGGAAGCACCAAAGAAGCTTTCTTTCTACTCCACCATTTGAATGAATGTTCCCACAGTGTTTGAATCCAGTCTTGTCTTGATATGTTTGATAATCTGAACAGATTATTTCAGTAAGAAAATGTATGAATAAATTTCAAATCCCCTTTTATCCAGCTGTTTTCTTTGCTAAACATGAGTGTCATAGTAGTTTGGTAGCTTTATTTGCGTTTTTCTTGAAGTCAGTATGGTAAGGTAAAATTGGGACTTTGAAATTTGAGTGTCCTTAATTTAAACCCAAGATTTACAACTTCCCCTATGTAGTATCAGTCAGCTTACTTTGCTTCACTGAATCAGGTTCCTCTAAAATGGGAATAGCAATACTCATCATACCATGTTGTGAGAGTTTAAATGAAATAACATATATGAAATTTTTGGTACATAATAGACTCTCAACCGATTCTGGCTACATCTCCTTTCCTACTCACCCTTTTCTACTGCCTTTTCTACTCCCTGCCTGCCCTCTAGTCAGAATGCTAAGAGCAAAAAGTTAACCAGTGGGAGGAGAAACAAAGAGAGTGAGGAGCTCTTTAACCCCGTCTCTGCTGTAGTTCTTTGTAACAACATGGAAACCAGTGAGTTGGTATACCTGTTGAGGTAATTTTTAGCAAAAATATACAGAGATTTGGGGCCTTCATAAATGTATGTGATGCTCAGTTAATAAATAATGTACAATGGAGCTACCAATTATGTGGGAAATTAGGTTCTGCAATCAATGAGCTTAAGTTAGAAATCTCATGATTTTTACATTCCCTTTGAAAAATCCCATAGGAAGGTACTGAAATGGAGACTGTTGTAAGGGCCTTATGTTCAATAAATCTCAAAAAGCAAGTTGTTTTCTTTCAGTGTTGGAATTTTTTTTTTTTTTTGGTGCACCTGCAGGTGTAGCTGTCTTGAGTTTAGAATTGATGTCGTACAGAATTTATGAGTGTATCTTCAAACACTAGGCTCCTACTCAAAGCTTCACAGAGGCACCTGAGAACTGAGAATTCTTGGAGCAATAGCCGATTCACATCCCCCGTCTCTTGGGTGGAAAGGAGTAGTGGAGGACATGGTTGGTGGTGAGTTGTTCTTGCTGCCTTGATTCTTAATTTTCCTTCTTGTAGGGTATGCATAGTTGAATTCTATGACTTAAAGGTATAAGCTATTCCACTTTTAAATTCTCTGAAGAGAAATGTTACTTCTTCATTTTCTTACCTTCTAAGGTAAGATTCAAAGGTCAAAATGAAAGCCCACATCTAGCACTCCCCCATTTAGCACTCCTGTTGATGTTACTAATTAACCAAAGCACACTTTTTCAAAGAGCATGGTTATGACTTCAATCTATTTGTCATCCCTCTTGACAAGGCATCTGGTACCAATATTATATTATGGCGCTTACATAATACATTTGATTTTTAGTTCATGTTCTAGAACAGGGTTTGGCAAACTATGGCCAGGAGCTGGCCACCTGTTTTTGTAAATAATGTTTTATTAAAACACAGCCACACGCATTTATTTATGTATTGTCTATAAATGCATTCACAGTACAGTGGCAGAGCAGTTACCTGTGGCTCACAAGCCTAAAATATTTATAATCTAGTTCTTTACAGAAAAAATTTGTTGACCCCTATTCTCAACCATGTGATGCTTTAAGGCAGAATTTCAAAGTGTGTGGTCAAATGCCCACAAAGAACAAAATTCACCAAGGCAATTATTAAAAATATAGATTCCTGGAGGATACGAGGGACCCACTCAGTCAGAATCTCTTGGGATGGAACCTGAGAATCTGAATATTTAGCACATGTTCCAGGTGATTCTTAATGCACGCACACTAAAGTTTTGCTACCATTGATTTAGTGAAGAGGAAAATTGGTATGAAAGCAATGCTATTTATAGACAGTATGCCTACCACAAATAAATTGGTGTTACCTCTCATCTGGAAAATAAGGTGCCAAGAGAAGAAACTGTATGTTTGCCCTTCTTGGTTCATGCTTTAAATTTTTGAAAGACAATATCTTACTGTCATGTAGGAAACTATTGTTTAGTTAGGAGAGATATGAAATGTTTGAAGAACAATTAAAAAGATGGAATCCAGAGGACTAGTTATAAATTCTGAGGAAATGACCTTCATGGACAAGCATGACAGGTCCTGATTCATTACTGAATCTTGAACTATATTTGGTGAGGCACAACCAACACTTGGGGAAATTATTATTACTATTACTAAAATAAGAAACTATTATTTATTATTTTTATAGAATAATGTGTAAATGCACAGACTTGATATTTGCATATTTTCCAAATCCATTTTCCTCACCAGGCCTCTCCTGGTGAATTAATGGAATTCCACAATTTTGAAATGGAAGGACCATCAAAACTATTGCTTTTACCCAATTGTACAGGAAAGGAAGTTGATGCTGAAAAATAGTTAAACAATTTGTCTAAAGTCTCATGGGTCATCAAAGCAAGAGAAAGATCACCTAAGAGAATTAGCTTCTAGATGCTATCCTGGACATGCCAGCTGGTTGCCCAGGGGCTGAATCTTTCTGAATTCTCAGGAAAGTCAAAATATCAAAGAATACTGGTCCTCATGGCTCATGGTGCAACATGGTGGAAGATGGATTAGAGGTCAGTGGTGTTTGTCCTCTTGCCTGGAATAAGTTCTCTCTAGTTCACCCAAGTTCCCACCATTCCATTTTGACCCTTGTGTTATTTTACATACAGTAGGGAAATCCTCTTATAGTAGAGAAATAATTATCTATTCACATATTTTATTATCAGAAACAAAATAAATAAATAAAAGCTAGACCAAGAGGACCATATGTTTCACCAAAGTGAAATTGAAAAATATCCTTATAAGTTTTGATTTGTGTTTTAAAAATGTTTTAAAGACCATGTAAGCCTGTGTCTTACATCAGCCTCTTCATTTGTTTTGCCTTTCCTGTCTGACTCCCAGATGAAAACAGGCTGGGTGAGGTAAAGTTCTTTGATGTGTCAAGAGTACACAGTACACCAGTGGCAGGGCCAGAGCTGGAGCTTCCATCTTCTGATGCCTATCTGGGATAGGTGCAGTATTTTCAGTATTGGAGAGAGCTTTTGGGATCATCATCATTATGGTTATAACGTTGGTATCTCTCCTTTATAGATCACTTAGGACACTGTATACTTCTCATTTAATCTTCACTATAATCCTCCGGTAACATTTCTCCAGTTTTGCAGTTGAGAAAATTAAAGCCTTGTTCTGGCTATACATTGCTGT
This sequence comes from Lemur catta, assembly GCF_020740605.2. Classification (NCBI taxonomy): domain Eukaryota; kingdom Metazoa; phylum Chordata; class Mammalia; order Primates; family Lemuridae; genus Lemur; species Lemur catta. The sequence continues at coordinate 77,234,305 of NC_059135.1, forward strand.
ATAACAAACTACTCCAAAACTTAGTGTCTTTAAATAATTCTTCTATTATACCTCAGGGGTTCTGTGAGTCAGAAATTTGGGCGAGGCTTGTCCAAGTGACTTTTCTCCCTGTGACATTGACAGTGGTGACTCAGTGGTTCTTAGCTGGTGGATGGGCAGGTCCAAAGTGTCCAAGAGGCACCTCTCACATGGCTGGTCCCTCAGCAGGAATGGTTGAAGTCTGGGCTCAGCTGAGACTGTTGGCCAGAATGCCTCTCGTACATGATTTTCTCAGGATAGTCAGACTTCTTGCATGGCGGCTTAAGTCCCTAGAGAAGGTATTCCAAGAGAGGCAGATGGAGGCTGTGTGGCCTTTTCTGACCACACCAATAGACAATTGGACTTCAGGTCCATGTCTGTAGACCACATGCTCTAAGGCAATATTCTATACTTCTTTCTACCTAGTGCTTCCTTTGTAAGGCAACTGCAGGCCTCTTTGGAGAGGAAGAGTAAGGATGCCCCACCTTTTTTGTAAAGCCATGCTTAGAAACTCCATAAAAACCAAAAGCAAACATAGCTCTCTGCAATCTAAGGAGTGTGATAGTGTGTGTGTGTATCTGTGTATTTTAATCCCTTTTAAATAATAGTAACTCCTCAGGGATGATGAATGTCATATATGATTCAGATGAAAATGTTTTTCAGCTAAAGGTTAGGTGGCAAAGTCTGTAGAGCCAATGACTCGGAGCCAGAAATCTGAGTTCATTTCCCAGCTCTGTTGCTTCTTTGCTGTGTGGTATTCTGGATAAGTCAGTTGATCTGAGCCATAATTTCTTCATCTGTAATATAAGAAGGATCATGATATATATGCCTATAATCATTACACTTTTCAACCATATGGGTATGTTCAACCTTCATATATTTTGGCATTACTTTCTGCTACCTGTAACCAAGAAAATGGTAGAGATGAGGAAGGATTCAAGCACAGCTAGATATCTTCCCATCCACACTTGACAGAACAGTATAGCCCACCCACGTGCTTTGTTTTTAATATAGTTCTTTGGGGCAAAGATTTACTGATTTATCTAATGACAGTGTTAGTTTTTTTTTTTTTTCCAACCACCTTTCTTTGAATGACATCAGGCTTTTGGTAGCCAAATATTGTGCTTGGATCAGAGTACCTGTATTTTTGTGTTTACATAGCATTCCAAGAGTGCATCCACAGCAGCACTGAGCTTCCTGATACGTTTGCTCTTTTTTTTCTTCTTTTGCTAAGTCTTCTTCCATAAAGAAATAAAGTAGCAGCAAAGGAGGCTTTTTGTTGTGTTGTGGAAATCTATCTTTGAGTTACCCCTAAAGTGCATTAGCAATGTATAGTCACAAATGATAGTGACAGGCTTTCTCTGCACCCCTGAATCCCCACTCAAAGATAGTATTGACACAGGGGCCCAGGCTTCTTTCAGAAAGATGATTTTGCAAGGATATGGACATGTGTGACAAACATAAATCCCGGTAAATAGCTGTCTTTGCTGTGCTCTCTCCTGCTCTCCCCAGGCCTCCCCTCTCCGCTCTCCTCCTCCCCTCTCCTCCCCACCTTCTTTTCCCTTTCCCCTCTTCCCCCTTCCCTTTTCCTTCATGTATTACTAGGTGGAGGAGGGAGGTAGCTAGCGCCTGAGTGCTTCCTTACTGCAGGAGTCCTCTGAACTATTCTATATTTTCCCCTGAAGGTTTTCTCCGGTGCTCCTATCAAATTTCCCTAGTATTATTGTATCCTGACCAACTGCAACTGTAGTAAAGTGGGCTTCTGCCTTTTCCAAAACTTTGGACCTTCTTCCTGCTCTGCCAAATCACATAATCTTTTTGCCTTCTTCCACAAAAGTCCAAAATTAATCAATTGCCACAGCACTAGGTGTTTGTTTCTTCACTTATACTGTTGGATTTTGTTCTTTGACAGTTAAATATTAAAGGTTTAAAAAAAATAAATACCTTGGTTTTCTCTTTCTTGCCTTATCTTGACCCTCAAGACACGCTCTGTAGAAAGCTCTACAACTTTTCCTCCAATACTCACCTGAGGGAGGGAAGAAATGAAACTCACAAATACTCCCTTCTGCAGATTTTACAGAGCCTGATGTATATTAGAGAATCAGGTGAAACGAACGTTAAACATAAATAGCAATAGTAAGCAGTTAAAAGTTTTTCAGTAGAGGTATTTTTCCTTTTAAAGCAAAATATTTTGTAATTTCAGTAACTTGAGGGTGCAAAATTTGCTAACGACAGGCAATCCCCTGATAAATAAGAGGTTATAAAATTAGAAGAAATTTGTTTATATGTGGAACAAAAATATTTTCAGTTGTAACAGAAAATTATTTTTGAAAAAGAGGTGATACTGCTTAGTGTTTGATCCAACATGACAATTTTCCTTCAAGACTCTTATGAAAGTTTCAGTGCCAGAATTTCACACATATATATTCAGAGATAAATGTTTTTTAAATGAAGAGCTTCCTTTAACAGAATCACAGCATCACTGTACTGAAATTAAGTACTGATGATGTGCAAAAAGTAGTTTTCAGTCTGTGTTCACTCACAAATCTGAAATCAATATATATTTTTTATGCTCTTTTTTTTCCCCCCAAATAGATGGATTTCTTTAATTCAGTGAGCTAAATTTTAATCTGTGGGAGGCTTTGATTGTTCTGTTTTGAAACCTTGCAGAGACATAGTAACAATGCTGATAGATGATACATATGGCTTGGTTAACACTGCTATGGTATTGCTTTAAAAATGGATGTGATGTTATATATTGCTCAGGCTTCAGTTAATAAACAGCTATGATATTGTTGCTAGTCTGAGAGATTTCTTGATGGGTTCTTAGAGGGCAGAATTAATGAATCTCCTTTTGAATTGTGCCTCCTAAAATACATTTTTCCCCAAAATATTAATGGAAGGGGTACAGGTATTTTTGTTACATGGATTTCTTGTATAATGCTCAGGGCGGGGCTCTAAAATATATTTTAAAATTGCGCTGCTTGAACTCATTCATGGAAACACCCTTTCTTAAAATTTTTAAGGATGTCATTCTTTCCAGAAATGTGTATTTAATTGTACACTCTAAAAATATAGAGACATTTTGTTTTTGTTTTTTCAATAGAGGAGATTGTTTGGTAATTATAGATTATTGCTAAAGAGGCAAATTATTTTGAAAATATACATTTATTGAGAGGAGATCTGGGGATGTAAACTAGACAGAGAGGTTACATCTACAATCGTGTATTACCAGTACAGCAGCAGTTTAGTAAATTGGTATATAAACAAGCATCTGTTGCAGGAATGTAAGAATGACATCATAAAGGATATATGGAAAATTTTAATTGAAAAAGAATGATGCACAATTGCAGCATGACTTTAAGTCTAAATTGATTTTGCCAACAGAGTAAAAGTGGAATTCTTTTAAAACATTCCAATAATGTAAAGTATTTAAAATGTAATGTCCTGTTAATGTACCTAAAAATTAGACTCTAGGTCATCCAGTAAGAGTACTGCTTACAGTAATACAGCCTATGTAATATGCAATTATCTTGACAATAGTTTTATTTTTCAACAATTTTGTCATAAAACAGCAGTAAGATACAATGAATTTGATTCATTTTTTGTGTGTGAATCATTTAATAGGCCATTACATCTACTATATTAGACTCCATTCTCCTTTCAGAGCTTTTCATTATAAGGCTGTCTTTAATGGAAAGAAGTTTAACCTTCCCTCCCAGATAGATTGAACCCCATAACAGTGTAAACATTCTCATTATAAAATAAAATCCCCTTCCCCAAGGGCAGTGCTATAATTATGTTGCAGAGCATCGTAGGAATGTTTCTCTTCAGAAATGCTGTCTCATTCTTGCTCTCAAGTTTTTATCATTTTCAATCAGTAATATTTTTAAATTATAGTTTAATAAAATGCATATGATCTAGTTTAAAAATTTTTTGAAGTTATTTTAATCAACTTTGAGAAGAAGTCATCAGTAAAATTGCTGTTGATTTATAAATAGGATAATTAGAGGCTTTCCTCCTAAGTACTGTTCACTGGCATTGTGGCTGTTTTTATTGCCTAGTCAAACCTCTTCATTCAATTTTAAAATTGCCTTTTGAATGAACTGCACTATGAGCTTGCCAAATAGTGTCACCGTTAATACTTTGCCTCCTCTATTTCATTGTCCAGTCTGCAAATGCACAATAAATTGTTTGATAAGGGGGTCAATGAGGTTGTACTAGTTTTTAAGTGAATTATAACCAAACAGTTCAGATTATGTCACACTCTTATTGTTATGGCAGAGCTGTGTTTAAAAGATAGCAGTACAGTACTTTGGTCCCTTTTGCACTGTTAAAAGAATATATCCCGTACAAATCAGGATACCGTGGTTCTTTAACAAATTGCCAATCTTTATATCAAGAAAAAAGAAAAAAATGCCATTTCAGACGTATGGACTATACGCCTTGAGAAGGGTTTGTAAAAATTGACAAACCTACCAGGTTCTTAGTTTGGAAAGAGATAGCTTGGTCTCTATGTGAATGTGTTAGAACAAAGATTTCCTATGATTATTTCAAGATAATATTTTTATGAAGATGCTAAAGGAAGTATTCTTTGGAAGCCCTAGGGACCATATGGTGTTCCCATGAAATGCTCAGCTGGTCAAAGTCATCTGTTCCCTAGATGGCAATTATATTTGCATAGGTGTGTGAACTCATTGGATGTATAGTGTGTATCGTTCCTACCCTTTGACTTGCAGATGTATAATCATAACCTCCTTTCGGGATTACTTTCCTGAGAACGAAGTTGAGATTTTTTGAAATGTGTATCTTTCTGCTTAAGCAGAATTGGTAAGTGTTTCTGAGAAATTTAAAAGGCAAAAGTAAGAAACTTTGTGCTTGTTGCGTCTAAAAGCAAGTCTGTTTGTGTGTGTCTCTCTCCCTTTGTAACAGAAGGAATGTTTCTTATGTTTCTGTCTTCAGACAGTTGGCACACATTTCATCTCAGCAGCTGCTTTCTCTTAAAGTGCAGTAGAGTGTAGGACTGTAGTGACACCAGCATTAATACTTCACATTCTGCTATCATATGCTGTCACTGGGAAATATGGATCTAGGTTACATGTGTTTGCAGACTTTGTACTGCTGAATTATGAAAGCTGACTCTGTTGGTGGATTGTGTTGTATTCAGAGACTGTGAACTGAACAATAAATGAATGCAGTAGGCTGCTTAGAGTTCTATACCGTGCTCTCCTTTCAGGGCCTAATTGAACCTGAGCTTTAAAAATTAGAAATTTTAAATTTTGGTGGAAAATACCTTACAGTGAACATCGAAATAATTTTGTCAAATGGCATTTTTATGTATTATCTTTGACTTTAAAAATTTTTAGATTCTTTTTTTCTACCGTTGCATAAGTTGTTGTACTTCAGATACATAAAACAAAGTATATTGCAAATGATCAAAGAAAACTTTTTTCCTATTCAGATAAAAATTTGCAAAGGAAATTATTATTAAAATTGCTTGCTGTGTTTGTAAAACTTAATGTTTTAGATTTTATTTCTTTTTATAAATACAATAGGACACAGCTAATAAGATAATAATCATTCCTTTTGCCTTTGCATCTGAGCTATGTCTACACACACACGTGTGTGTGTGTAGTATACATACACATATATTAATTTTTTAGTTATTAATAAAATTTCTGAAAAACTAGTTCTGATTTATAAGCAGAATGAGGATAGTAAATAGGATAATATTAATATAATATAACACTATCATAAAATATGAATGAGCATGTGGGAGTAATGTTTAGGTGAAAACAAATTTATAGATCAGCATCTGGAGGTATAGACCAAAAAAGAGAGTTGGTGCTGAGTGGCTACTTTGTAGATTGTGTAAGGTATGGATGGTGGTACATTCATGTCTTTTTTAGTTTCACCACAGAATAAATTTGTATAACTGATTTGTAAGTTTATTTGAGGTGTAACTTTTGGAGTTGAATTAAAATATTATTGTAAACTTTGCTTTGTAATGTGTAGAACATGTACTGGGACAGAGATTTTTTTTTTTACCTGTTTTATTTTAGTTGAACATTGTCTCAAGAGTAATTTTGTATTACACAAGCCACCCACTCATTTCCCTCTTTCACTACATGGCACTAGTTTTAAGTAGCATGAAGTACTTTTAGTTAGGTAACATAAAAGCCTCAAGTTGTGAAAATTCAATTCTGTAAAAATTCAGGATTCTTAATCTTTGAATCAGTTATTTATATTACCTAGTTTCACTATTTGAGAAAGAACAAGCTTCCTGTCTTGATAGCACAGTATGAAACAATGGTTGTGACAGTGCGGTAGACACATGTAAAGTTAAGGAAGGATTATGATTGTTTTTTTAATTTTATAAATCTTGTTTTTATCTTATTTTGTCTAAGAATCTGTGCCCAAAGATATATTTCCTATTTCTCAAAATCATGTGAAAAAATTGCATTGCTACTTATTGTTTTTGCCTAGTAAATGGGCAAACTGGTTGCCTTTACACAGAGAGATCCTTACCACTCTAGACACTGCACAAATCAGGTTGGTAGACAGGAATGGTAATTTTCTATCTGTCCTGTGGCATCTGATTATGAGTCCGTATGTCCTCAGTGTGACAGGTAAGCAGCAGTTGTCTGCCCCTTTTCCTTGTAGAAGCTGATTTCCAAATGACATTTTAAAATGCCTTCGGTTTGAGACTGCATCTCAGATGAGCACCACTTTCCCCTCTCAAGAAGGTGCGGCCCAGAGATTTGTGTTGCAGTGTGGTGCTTTGTGTGGTGCCCTGATACTGGTGCACATATGATGTTCTTTTGAACAATACAGTTGTTTTGCAGAATAGTTTTCTATCATTTGTGCACATGACGTGTTACGCAGGGTGTTTAGGGTCACCACAACTGCCCATTAGCACTTCCTTCTGTGTCTGCCTCGTATCAGTGCTACCTACAGAAACTTGAACTGTGTTTATTAAAAAGAAGGGCTCTTGATGAAAACAGTACTGTCTGGGGTTGGGATCCAAAATGCCGCTGTTAGCTGATTGCAAAAACATAAAACACATCAACAGTTTTGGCAGTGGAATTAAATGTGTGAATGAATTGAATAAAAGGTGAAAACAGCACTTTTCTCTCTTAGCCATGGTTCTGTGCAATTGGGGGCCGTTAAATAGAGTTTATAGAGTCCTATCACTACTTTGTGAGGGATGTGGTGACCTGGGGTTTCCTTTGTGTTTCTCGCTCTTCACCACAGTCATTCTTATTGAAAAAGGAATCATTAAATAAAACTTCGGAAAGTGACTTCCAAGATCAAAACACATGCAAGAAACAATATCTGAGACTTTCAAAAGAAATTAAACACTAAATGTTGGTTATTCCCATGCTTGATTAAGGTAGAATGGGTTGGAAGAAGAAGCGTATCTTTTAATATAATCAGAAAAAGTGATACTTTTAACATGTGAATGCATGTTACAACTTTTAGGTTAACTAAGTAGCATCTTTTTAAAAATTCACCCTTTCCTATTTCTTCTACATTTCTCCCAGTGCGTACATGTGTTCAGACTTCCAGTACATCCAATATCGTTGAATGGTGACTTAGCTTCCTGTAAGTTTTATTACTTTTCACAAATTTCATATAGAATTCTTTCTGCTTACATGAGTAGGGTAGAATCAGAGAAAGCTCTAAATTGTAATTACCAACTGTAATCGATATAGTAAATTCAGTGTGTTTTCCATATTGTTTATCTCCTCAAAAGTTCTTACACTTTTCAACCTCAAATGTTGGCAAAACTTGAGCTTTTTATTCTTTGCAACATAACATATGTCAAAAATGTCTGTACTTCAAGGAGGAAACTAAGGCAAAAGTGATTGGATAATTTGGTTGTGTCAGAGAGAGTTAAACGTCCTTTTTATTGAAGTAATGATCATTGTTTATGATGGCTGGTTCTGTGGCCATCTATAGCCTCTGACACATTTTTGGAGAGCATTACGTATACTCTGGATATAATTTAAAGTGCTTGCTGTAGTGAAAAGAACTCCAGGCTGGTGGTTGGAGTTGCAGCACTGTTACTAACTAGCTGCGTGTGTGGTCAAGCCCGTCATTTAACCTTTCAAGACCTCAGTGTCTGAATCTGTAAAATGAAATCATTGAACTGGAGTATATCTCAAGTCTCTCTAAGTTTCAAAATTCTGTCATTTTAAATTTCTAGTTAGAAGCTTGGTTCTGTCACAGTTATGCAAGATTAGAAAATATATGAATTCCAAAAATTATTGTTTATCTTTAATCATCCCAAGCAGTAAAGCACAAATATTTTTCGGTTTTGAAAAAATGATTTTTAAAATGAAATTGGAAAGTGCTCTATTTTCTTAAGTTTGCATAGCTAGAACAAAAAGAGGTCGGAATGTAGATTTAATAAAATCAGTTGCAGGTTAGTGTGATTTTTAGCTTTTGCTTTTTCTTTCATCTTCAACTGAATTTTCTATCAGTATATTATTCCATAACATTAGTTTTTACATTTACATTATCTCTAGCTAAAATTAAAGGTAGAGGACCCCTCTTTCCCAGCCCTGCTCCTAAACACTTACAATCAAATATGTCAGTATTTTTTTTAACCCATTCAGTTTTTTTTTACTGTTTATATTTACACTGAAATAAAAGAGTCTTATATCCCCTCTTGGCTCATAATTACTTCATGATCATGTCATTGTCCAACAAATGAAAGAGGAGCAGGTTCTCTTTATCCTCATTTGGTATGATCAAAGGAAGGTCGTGGACTAGGTGGTGATTGCCATTCCCAGCTCTGCCGTTAACTACCCCTGTGACCAGACAAAGCACTCAACCAGTACAGAGCTTCAGTCTCCTCCTTTGTAGCATGGGGTGATATACCCTCTCCCTGTGTAGGGCAAAGCACCTTGCCGAGTCTATTAATTTAATAAATGTACACTTAGCTCAACAGAACTGACTTGTGGAACTGTTATCCTAAGATCTGCCCGCTTCGATTTGCTTTAGCAGGACTACATCATCAAGGTTGGGGGGTGATGGATATGATTCGAGGGAAATAATTTTTTGGCACTTCTCCCTGTATATTAATTTAAATTTCTCCATTCATCTGAGGTGTTAGCTTTTGAACCTTTATTTAGCCAAGCAAACATTTTGTCAAACATTATGTTATCAGAAGTTGAGCTGACTTCATTGGAGCAGAAGGGGAGAGCCCACCGGGCTGCTTTCCCCTGCCCGCTCCTACCCCGGCACCTTTCTGTGAACCCAGAAGGGCTGTGCAGAACTTCTTGGACTCTTGCAAACAAAGTTTTTGAAAACCATCGTCCTCCTTTAATTGAGCACTAAACTATTCGTTCAAAAGGACATAATGAATATTTAGAATGATTCCCTTGAAATTGATCCAAAACTTCCTGTCTTGATATGATTTGGGCTGGAATATGCTTCCAGTGTATCACCTTTCTATCCCATGTTAATCAGCATTTTAGTTATAATTGCTGGGAAATTCAGTTTACATAAATAATTCTTTTTTTTACTCTTAAAGGTCATAGTCCACATTCTACATTTTTATAGTGTGTCTGAAGTATGTTGGGTCACAATATATAGTTGTCTATCTGGATTGGCTATGTTGTTATCAAGTTGCAATTTCCAATTAGCTTAAAGAGTTCAGATAATTTATGAACACAGTGTTGTTTGACGTTAATAAAGGTTATTCCTCTCAGAGGATCTCACCGAGGGAAATCAGTTTTAATGGCTACTCATTTGAGTCTAGGCAAAGGTGGAGAAATATGGCCAGAGAGCAAAACTTGTAACATTATAAAATCCTATGTGTCTGCTTCAAGATGTTCCAACTAATTTTTAAGCTCCTTAGGAGTCAAAGTCTTTGTAGGACTAATAAAGTATAGTCTATGCTCGCTAGATTTAAGAGTCTTGTCTTTGAGTCTTTTAAACTCTAAAAAAGGTTTTTCTAGGTGGATAGCCTGTTTTTTAGCCTGATAAAGATTCAAAGCCTGTCATGTACATGCTAAGGACTGTCAAGTTAGAGGAACTTTGCTTAGACTTTAGGCCCTGCTCTTTTTGTTGTGTGAACCATGTTGTGGCTTTCTGACAAGATTTTGAGGACAGGCCCCCCATCCTGGGGAATGATACAGTTGCTGCTGATCTTCTAAACAACCTTGCTTGTTGCTGCCCTATGTGGCTTTGAACTGTGTTCTGCTTAGCAGCTGCCATCAACTGCTAAGTTGAATGACCTTGGATAAGTCAAGTCATTTAAACTCTCTGAGTCTCAGTAAATGAGAAGATGGATTAAGTGATCCCCATCTAGTTTTAAAATTCCGTGAGTCTTGAAGGTACTCTAAGTAACTGAAAATATGTATACTGTCTTTTGAATTATGCTGATAAGAAAGTAAGATTGTTTTTATATAGGCACACGTGCACACACTGACATCCCTTTATATAGGGGTGTGCTGCAGTGAGACCATGGGATTTGAGAAGCAGGTTATAGGGAAGATGTGAAATACACCTTTTTTTTTCTTTTTCCTGGACATCAGATTCTTATTTTTCCTCCACATAAAACTGAGCATAAGGCAAAGTAAATACTGAGTCTCATTCTTGATCGTCCACAGCTTGAACTTAGATTGAAGTTGTTTGCTCTCTGGTCCAGAGTTTTTGGATGCGTGGCATTTCGTGTGAGCAAAGAAATAAACAAACTAAAAAGGTTGTAGAAAATTGTAGATTTAGTAGAATCCCTGAGATGATTTACTCTAGGGCTGGGTTGAAAATGGCAAACAGATGCAAAGGCTTTTTCTGGCCTTAATTTTTGAGTTGGCTATATTCTTGCCTACAAGAGGCCTAGATTCTCACTGTTCTCCCCACCCCTCTCCTTTTTTGTGAACTTCTAGGATTTAAGAGTATGATATGTCTGAAAAGATTTGTTTGATTAGAAGAAAGAATGCCCAGAGAATAATGCCATTATCTTGTATGATTCATTTTATTAACTTTCCACTGTCCAAGGCAGGAGGACATAGTACTGAATTTGGCATAGACGACATTCAACCACCCAGAAATTTGGAGAAAATGTTGGGCCTTTCATCCCGCTTAATGACCATTAGGATGAAGGCTTTTTCTGGGAGGAGATCCAAAATCATCTCAGATGTGTAGGTTTTGGAGATTATTCAGAAGGGCTGCCTAATGGAATGTGAGACATTCCCAAGGTCAAATCAGTTTATTTAGGCAGGATTATCAGTAAACTACATGAAAAGGAAAGCGAGAATGCATTTTTATGAACTTTAGCCTTTTCTGAAACCCTGTGCCCAATCTAAAAAAAAAAAAGGGTAGTGGTTGTGAAATATAAAATTCTATGTATTTTAGCATAATCTGGATTAATTTGAAGTAATTAATCACACAATACACAAAATACAGAAAACAAGTTTCTTTTTTTTAAGTGAGCATTTTATTGAGATCATTATCCAAAAAAAATAGCTCTGTTTTGTTCCTGAGATTGATATTCCTTCAAGGGGCAAAATGTTCCCAGGTTTTTTCTTCCGAAGGAGTAAAAAATAAAAATTCAATGCCAGTGTATTTATTTTATGAAGGTTTTTGAAATGCATTTTATGTCCTTTTTAAAAAGTTTTGTTTGTTTTATTATAGATTTTTAATCTGCTGTCCCATACCTGCTATTAGATCAAACTATATAGCTTTAAGCTAAGTACTTTCACGAAGTCCTGCACATAACAGCCCTCTCTTCTCATTTAAAGCCAGCAGGATATCCCATCATAACTACCTCTTAATTAGATGATATTTTGATCTGTGTTCCTATTCATTAATGCTGTGTTTTCCAGTGTCATGTCAGGGTACTGTTTACCCACTAATACAATTTTGTGCCATATTCCTAAGAGAGCTGGACCAGGGGAGTTTCTGTGTGGCTCAGAGTTCCCACTATGTTGGTTGACATAATCTGCAGAGTAATATATGGGTAAAATTTCATAATACTGGAAAAATCTTTAATTTTAGGATATAAGTAATCTTTAATAAAAGCCATGTTATTCATTTAGTAGAAAAAGATTGACTTTAATACATTGATATTCTAACTTCCAAACCATTTTTACTCTATTTGCTGTCAGTGAGGTGGTCCATTGTCTCAGCACAGCTCGCTTTGCTACCGGTTCTGCAGTTTTGTGCTTGCTGTTTTTTTCCTAATATTTAATGCAGTGCATTTTATGTTCCTCCTTTTATTTCATTTTATGTTGTATTGCGTTATGTATTTCACTGTTGGATCTAAATTGGGGAAGGGAATCCTGCTTTGTCCTTGTACTATAATGAAGATAGAGTTTGTTAATATAAATGTAAACTGCTATCTTAGGTACATCATCACATGAAGACTATTTCATAATTGAATATGTTGGCACTAGATACATTTAGAAAATTACAGTCCCTAAACACCTACTCAGAGAGAGAGATGAACTTAATGGTTTGTTGTATACACTTTCATTTAAAAATATTTTAGAAGAATGACTTATTTGTAAGAATATGTACAATGCAAAGTAATGATGGTAACAGTGGAACAGTTAAAGGAAAAATATATGCAGCAATTACATTCAACATTTATTAGGATCTTTGTTCTTGGAAAGTTAGATATTTTTGAGGATTTCAAAATATGGATGATAAAATTAGATTAGTTTGAGAGGGAGAAATAAGTTTCTAGAAGCACGTTAAGGACACATTACCTACTTTAGTAAATATAACTATAAAGTGTATTGCTTTTTATTAAATTATCTGCCTTCACAGAGCAATAATATTTTTAAATATACATCAAGTGTTAAAAATGATGGGATGACTGTAATTTCAAATCTATTTTTCTCATTTTTCTAAGTGAAATGAGGAAACATACATGAACATAGCTTCAATTAAGAATGGAAAAGATTATTTTAAATAATACATATGTGACAAATAGGTGTCCAGTGAGAAATGAGTGCAAAATGCTGATGATTAATTCTACATTGCTGAAGTTCTTCTTTGTCAGTATCTAAATGTTTAGTGTTGAATATTTCAAAAGCATGAAGTATTTAGAAAAAAGAGTACTATACCCAAATATCTTCTTATAATCACTTCAGAATTTATATGAACAACTCTGGCTTCATCAGGCTTCAAAAAGGGAAATCAGTCCCATTTGCACAAAAACAGTATGATCAAACCTGTTATTCTTAACGTTTTTCTGACATAAATGTCTTATGTGATAGCTAAGAGATATTTCATCAAGAACAAAGCCTTGAGATTATTTTTTTCCAAGATATGACATAATGTGACTGGGATTTTTAGGTCACACTATTTCTTTTTCTAAAAATGACCCTGTCTGTTCTTCATCTTTGCAAGATACACATTTCAGAAAACAGAGATCTGTTTGAGAATGGCGAAGACATTATTTCGAAAGAAGTTGTAGGATTTTTTTTAAAAAATAAAAAATCTCCATAAGTCTGACCATGAATTTAAGAAACTAAATCTGGTCAAAGTTAAACATGTACCCTTTTTAAAACAGTGCTCCTAAAGCCGGTTCTTCCTCAGAAAAATGAAGTGCCATCAGTATCATCTAACAGGAGAAGAGAAAGAGGGA